>NW_005841830.1:1933978-1938062 GCF_000455745.1 Alligator sinensis
GTTGTTGTGTTCCCTACCACAGCCATGGGTGGATGAGTTTAAGATAACCTTCTACTAATTAGATTCTGGACATGGAAAATTATAACAAATTTATAATTTTCCATGTCTACAATAGAATTATTGGGGGTGGGGGGTTGTCTTAAATCAGTTTCTCCTTGTATTTGGGTAAATATGGAAATTTTGCTTCAGAATACTCAGAACTGGACTGTTGTATAGTCCCAGTACTCTATGGTTTCACTGAACTGGTTAGTCTGTGAGGTGTAGCTCTGTCCTCCCTTCTGCCTGACCTGAGACTCACACAGCTAACTACCTCTCTCTGCTTATGGCTTCACTAGATACTTGCATCTTTATATTTACCTCCCATATTCTATTAAAATTGAGCGACTCAAATTGACATTTTTTTTGCGAGTTCAAGGAATCATTCAGTGGCAAATGCCCATATTCCGTTCCCTTGTATTTCCCAACAGTGAGGTGTGCTGGAAACAGTAGCAAGGAAGGTGTAGTTCATTTTGCTGTCACCTAATTGCATGCACCTGCTGATGTCAGCAGTAAAATGTGATATCTCTGACATGATGGCAGCAGACAGGATGCTCAGAAGAGCTGCCTCCATCTTCTCTCCTAATGACCGTATTCTCTCCCTTCTTTTTTTTTTCTTTTTTCTCCCTGCATGAATGAGAAGCACAGACATTTTTAGAAATGATGGGATTGGTTGGTTGTGACACTGAGTTCCTCTGTGTTTTATATTCTTTTTTAAAACAATATTTTAATCATGCAGTTATCATGAGAAACTTCCATTCTTCATTAATTCAAAATGAGCCTTAAAAGGCTGTGAGGGGGAACTGGCATTGATTGGATATTTTAGTCTCAGAAGAACATTAATTGCCTTTGTTTTGAAAATCTCCCCCTAGTGAACAGAAAGGTTATTGTATCTGCACTCTAGTCAGAGGGTAGCAAAACTGATGCATTTTGACTAAACTGAGTTTAATTGTAAATAGCTCAAGTCAGAATCTTTAAAAGAACTGTTTATCCATTTGAACGTGCTATTTGGTCAAAAATGAAAAGTGTTGTGGAAATGTGCTGCCTTTTGAAAAAATAAGGCGGAGCTGAAACATTTTTCTTTTGTCTTTTTTAAAATAATTTTGAAAAAATATATATTGTAAAAAAGTTGAAATACAAACAAAACTTTTAATTTTGCATGCTGCTTTGGAAAATCTAGGTGGAAATCTGCTTTCAAAAGTAATTAATTAGATTTACACGCACAGGTTCCATTATAAGTCAGTGGGGCTTGACAATCTTAAGCACCGCAGCCAGAGGAGTGCTTAGGCCAGACAGTGGCCCATGGTTTTAGCAGCAGGCGGATGGCACTTTCCACACATTGCCTCAGGGACAAACACCAGCTGTGGGGACTTTGCTTGTGCTGCTACAGAGATGCGACTGCTCCCCCACCCTCCTCTGACCTGGGGTGGATCTTTTTGGTCTTCATCCGGAAAAGGTTGCCTACGCCAGACTTCAGCACATAGTGGGTAGGTCTATAAACCTTAAACTGTAAGCACTTGCCTGGAATCTAAAAGCCAAAGTCAGGCTCATGGGCATCCTGTGTTGTGCATGGAGATGAGTAGAGGTTCCTCAGAAGGACAATCAAAAAATCTTGCATGTTGAGTGGGGAGCCACCTAGAGCTAACTAACAGGAGTACTACATACAGAATAATGTTGAACTCCTACCTACCTCTAGAGTTTAGTTGTCTGCATCAGGGCTACAAGAAAGGTGCTTCCGTGCACTCGAAGTCCAGAGCCCAGGACTTTCTCCTGAAACTGGCTTTTCAGAGGCAGGAGCAGAGTTCACTCTCTTCAAAACATCTCTGACCACGGGGATGTCACTACCTACCTTTTCCACAATGTATTGTTCAGGGGGGTGCAGTGGAATGGATGCACACCCTTCCAGTTGACCATGCCTTGAGAGCAGCAGCTGGTGATTTTTTTTTAAGTCTCCAAAGTGAGTAAGAATTCTCCCCCTCTCTTACCCTCCATGCTCAGTGGCATGTTCCCTCCCCTCCCCTTACCTCTCTCTACCTTTCACCCGCTACTGTCTCCAGCTGTCATGGGGGTAGGGAGAGCTCCAGAGCAGCTCCTTTCTCCTGGGTTCCACATGGAGCAAGCTCAACCAGGGACAGTGGCAGCACCCAGGCAGCACCCAGGCAGCTTCCTCCTCCCTGCCTAGTCCCCCTGGGTATTCCCTGCCAGTCCAGAAGCAGGCACAGAGGAAGGGAACCCACCTGCTGCTGCTGTTTCTAGCCAAGCTTAGCTCCATGTGCAGGCCAGCTGCAGTGAGGCAGGACTAGCCCTGGAGCACCCCACCCTCTGCCTTCCCCTCTGCTCCTGCGTTAGCTGGGGGCAGTGGCAGTGGCAGCGGCAGTGGCAGCAGCAGCGGCAGGCAAAGGGAAAGGGGTAGAGGAGGAAACATGCCAGTGAGCATGGAGAAAAATGAAGGGGGAGGGAAGATTTTGGACTGTTTGAGGGACTTTAAAAAAGTCCCTGCTGCTGCTCTTACAGTATTATCTGCCTGCCCTTGTGTGGGGGACTGGGCAGGTTCAGGCAGCAGGGGTACAAGGAAGGCAGCCCCCTTTGCAGTGAAGATCGCTGCTCCTGCACACACCCCCCTCCCCCCCACATTTGTGAGATCTGGAATCTCTCAGTGATCTTGGTGACTTGAGCACTTGGTTGATTTTTCTCCTCAGAGACAAGAGTATCCTGTCCGCTGGGCAGTAATTTGGAGTAGATACACTCTCCACCCAACCTGCTGAAGTTGGGCCATGATATAGAAATGGATATAGCATTCATGGGTTTAGGTACAGAGACCTTGATTCTGTAGCCTAGTGCTTAGGACACTCCTCTGAGAGAGAGTTTATGAGAGTAACATTAAAGAGTAATTGGATAGAAACCTGAAAACATCCTGGGAACAGGGAACCCAGAACACCTCATAGATTCCTAGATGTAGGGTCGGAAGGGACCTAAATAGGTCTTCAAGTCCGACCCCCTGCCCTGGGCAGGAGAGAAAACTGGGCTCATATGACCCCTGCCAGGTAACTGTCAAGCCTCCTCTTAAAGACCCCCAAACTAGGAGCCAGCACCACTTCCCTTGGAAGTTGGTTCCAGATCCTAGCCGCCTTGACAGTGAAGTAGTGTTTTCTAATGTTCAGCCTGAGCCTACTCTCAAACAACTTATGGCCATTATTCCTTGTCTCAGCTGAATAGCCTCATAATTGTGCTGCAGAGTCATGCTTCCTTTTGCATTTTCTCTTCCTGAACATGGGAATCTTACATTCTTTTCTGTGGAGTGGCACATTTTCATCAAGGATGCTGCCCCCATGCTTCCATCAGTGCAATGTCATCTTTGGGGACTTTCTTGGAAGATGGGAAAAATGTGTCTGAATCCCCTGTACCTGATTTATAAAATGGAGGTGGCACCACCATGCAGAGGCATAACTAGAAGTTTTGGACCCCTGGACTGCGGAAGGCAACAGGGGGATGGGGCGGGCAGAGAGGGTGAAGGAGACAGGGGTGCTATGCTCCAGCTGCAATTGCGTGGACTTCTTGCACCCTGGATGCTGCTGCCACTGCACAGGTTTCCTGGGAGCTGCTGCTTTTATACACTCTCTAAATCTGCACCCAGGACTGGTGTCCCACTTGCCCTGCCCTAGTTACACTACTGCCATCACTACCTCCTCTGGTGGCCTCACTTTATAAATAGTGAGATTAAAAGTCTATTTTTTCATAGGCATGAGGTTGAGTGTGAGGCATCTTGTCAGCACACCTACTAGCCTAGGCTCCTCTCTGATGCTGTGCCTTGTTTCTGGATTCCAGCAGGGCCTGGGGTTTAACAACCCAGCGCTAAAGGCAGTTCTGGAATTTGCACCATTACAAATTGCAGAGAGCATGACAACTTACACAAGCGACTGGTGCCTCCTGAATCTGGTGGGGCACCTGCAGAAGCTGTTAATGGCAGCGGCCCTGTCGGGGGGACACCAGCCCTGCTGACAGCATCAGTGTTGGCTGTCGGGGGGGCACTGGCCCTGTCGGGGGGGGG
>NW_005841830.1:1938072-1946796 GCF_000455745.1 Alligator sinensis
ACCCCCTGCCAGTCGCTTATGACAACTTACATGTTATCAAGAGGGGCCTGCTGAATTTAGATGCGGTTGGGTGGCAGCTGAGTTGGAGTTTTTTTTATCTGTTTGACTTTTGGCATCTAAAATCTACTCTAGATTATTTTGGGGGCCAAAATAATTTCTGGTCTAGCCTGACATTACATATTTATGTGTTTTCTCAATATTCTCTGTGAGAAATGAATCAGGTTACAGAGATTGTAAGCCTGGAACAGTTTATTTGGGGAAGCCAGTTTAAAGCAATATAGTAGAGCCATGCTAATATGCACTAATTGAGGTGGTGAGGGTACAAGTAGCTAAACTGTGCAAATTAGCAACTTGCAATTTATATGCAGTAGAAAAGCAGAGAAGTCATCACAACATGCACTTGTATTTTGTTTGGACGATGCTGTTTATTATTGTGTTAATTATTGAGAATATTTACCGTATTTACTTGATTAGAAGATGAAGTTCCCTCCATTTAACATACGGGAAAAAGCCCCATGCTGTACAGTTGAGCATGAGGTGGTGGGGAGGCAGCTGCTGTGGCTCCCTGGGGTTGGGGCTGAAGCTGGAGCTGAAGTTGCATCTCCCACTTGCCTTCCCCTGCTGTCTCTGGCTGCCCTCCCACTTGCCACTCCTTCCCTGAAGCGCCCAGCCTCTCCCCCTGCCCACCCCCCCAGCCTTGTACCACTTTTCCCTCTCTTTCCCTCTCTGCTGCGCTCCTCCTTACCTTTGCTCTGTGCTAGCAGGTTCTGTCCCTGCTCTAGCCTGGCCCCATAGCAGCAGCGGTGGGGAGACAGCGGGCTAGAGCCATGCTCCCTGTCCCAGATTGCATCAGAGATGAAACCTGCCAGCACAGCACAAAGCTACTATTAGCAGGTGCATGGGCGGGTGGGGAGGGGAGACAAGATGAAGGGGTGGGGGGTATTGAGGCTGCAGGTGACAAGTGGCATGGAAGGGGGAGGAGGGAAAGGGGGAATTGGGGAAGTTTGAAGCTGCAATGAGTGGGACAACTGAATAAGGGGTATTTGGGGGAGGAAGAGCAGCAGGGGGCAAGATGCCTGCCTCTCTTACTGCCTGCCCCACTGCTTCCACACTGCCTGCTCCTGCCACTTGCCCCCCAATATCCCCTACTGCCTGTCCCATTACTGCCCCTCCCCACCTGCCCTACCATGTTCCCTCCCCCACTCCCATCACTCCTTATCACCTCTTTCCCCACCAGACCACCTGCAGTGAGGGGTGGGGTGTGGAATTTAAGATGATCTTCCAATAATTAGATTTAGTTTGTGGAAAATTATAATAAATTTTCCATGTATAGAATCTAATTATCGGGGGGCGTCTTACATTCAGGGTCATCTGGTATTTGTGAATACAGTAGTAACTTCCCTTTCACATACAATCTGCCTGCAACCCTGGTCTGAAATAATCTTGGTTTTATAACCTTCAGAGTATATTGCAAAATTCACCTTTGAAAAGAAGCAGCACTGTAAGTACAGGAATTATTGACAAAGGCAGGGCGCTTGATTCCATGTCCGGCTCACTGCTGGTGAGTTCCTTTGAATTGTACTGCTGCTGTCAAGGTATTATTTGTGACGTATCTTTAAATCATGTCAAAGATTCCTCAAATGCCTTCTGAGGCATTTTTTTATCTGCATGAATACATAGGAGGTGTCTCAAACATATGACTCTCAGAGCTGCTGTATCCAGCCTGGTGGGCCACTGGAAGTTGGGGGGCATGGAGAGAGGGAGCAGCCTGTCACAGATTCCAGGGCCTGTAGGCCCTGGTAGTCATGGTGATTGACAGCAGGAGGATGAATTAAGGTTGATAAAGTCCTTGGTATCCTCTGACCACTTTGTGCACTGCTGTGGTCTTACCTCTCCTCTCTCTGGCCTCACTGCCACCCTGTGCTGGATGAGCCACTACCTCCAGCACTGCCATGTGCCCTGTGCCAGAGCTACTGCCACATGTCCCACATGCAGAGGCAGTGGCAGCTCTGTGACCTGTGGTGCTGCCATGTGCCCCAGGCTGGATCCAGTCCACAAGGAGTCCTATGGTTCAGATCTGGCCTCAGGCACTAAGTGAGTTTGACACCCCTGCTCTATAATTTGTAAGATTAACAATGATGACCTCTGCTTTTTAAATCTTTGCTGAGTTGAGAGAAGAGGCAGACAATTTGAGAAATGGGTTTTTAAGTGAGCAGATCAGTAAGGTGTGCATTATCAGATCTCTGCTGATTCTCTCCACTTTTTCCACAAAACAAATTCGTACTGTAGTAAAACTGAGAGGATCAGCCTGTTTTCTTCATTAATCAATCATATATCCCAATGGAGAAAAAATAGCATGCAGGCATTTATTTGTAACTTCCCAAATGAATATTAAGATTGAAAGTTGTTGGAAATATTGTGGTTGCATGTTAGAACAATTGAATATTGTGTGGTTTTTCTTTTTAGATACTGTTTCTAGTAACAGCATTTCTAACTAGAATTACTGAAAGTTCAACAAGGAACACACAATGCTCTCCTCTTGTAATCTTTTGTCTCTTCTGTTAGAGCCAATTTTGACATTTTAAAAATATGAATGAGAGAAGAATGCATCCCAACTTTCTGCATCTTTGTGTTCTGTATTTTATGCTGCTCCCTAAAGCCTTACACATGCTTGGAAGATTATAAAGGAGGCTCTTATATAAAACAACATGCTTTAGATTTCATTTATTCCCTGACACAGCAGGGGGATTTGTGTCTGCAGTTAATTGTGACCTGTGCTTATAGCTGTAGAATAAAAGAAGGTTCTGAGGTGTGAATTTTATCTTCATGTACTTACAGATATGCATTATTGACTTACAGAGGAGAGAAGGAGAAAGAAAGAGGAGTTAGGACTGGAGGCATTTACTGCCCCACATTTATGAGTTGCAGGAAGACAGGTGACACTGTACTGAGATCTAATCAAAAATGTGATTGCAGCTGCAGTTTCTTCTATATATTTTTCCCCTCTATCTAAATGCACGGCCACCCCATCTCTAAAAATAACATCCTGGGGAGGGGAGGTGACAGGAGTGCTTACAGACGTTATGTGAACCCAACCAATCAATATACATATATTGCTATTGATATACACTTTGCATCTGCTTAATTGCCTTTGAAAGAAGGCTTGGACTAGTTCAAACTTTTACTGCATTAAAACCACCCAAAACAACACTCTCATTTTTTAGTTTTTCATAGGTATTCTGGCCTATACTTTACAGACCAGAAGCAACTTCAGTTTATCAAGCTGTGCTTTTTCTCTGTCCAAGAGAGAGACATATCTGGTTCTTATTTTCATAACATGTGAACAGTCCATGTTTTATGGTATGTTCTCACAACATCTGTATGAGGTATTCTTACAATGCCTATATGAGATATTGCTTGTTTATTTATTGAAGTTATAGAATTATTTACGTGTGCAATTTATATGCTGCCTTTCCCAACAAGAGCTCAGGGTAGCTTATAGTCAGAGAACAGTTACTATTCTGTTTCTGAGCTGGGGAGTTGGGGCACAGAGAAAAGAGGGGTCAGTTCTGAGACCCATTTTGTTCAATATCTTCATCAGTGTCCTGGAAGATGAAATATAGTGCCCACTAAGATGACAGCAACCTGGGGGGGAGTAGTAGATACACAGGAGGTTAGATGTAGGATTCAGAGAGACCCTGACAGATTGGAGGATTGGACCAAAATAAATCTCATGAGATTCAATAAGGAGAAGTGCAAAGTCCTGCACTTAGGACAGAACAATCCCATATACTGCTACAGGCTATGGACCAACTGGCTAAGCAGCAGTGCTGAAGAAAAGGGCCTGGGGTTACAGTGTACAGTAAGCTGAATATGAGCTTATGCCTGGGGTGGGCAAAATATGGCCCACGGGCCGGATACGGCCCACAAGGCCATTCTGTCCGGCCTGCAGGACCCCAAGAAATTTTTTAAAAAGTATTACTTATTTGCCTCTGGCTCCAGTCAAAAGTGACAGGACCCAGCAGAAGCCAGGCCCCTGGAAGAGCAGGGACCACCCTGCCTGTGCTGGAGTGGGAAGCTCAGGTAAGAGCAGGTCGGGAGCACTCTGGTCCCCGCCTGGCCACAGGGCTGGGAGTGAGGGGGTGCATGGGAGCCAGCGCTGGCAGGGCCCAGAGTAGGATGGCTCCTGTCTCCCTGCTGGGGCAGCCTGGCATGGCTCCATGGAGCCCAGCCTGCTCTGGACCCCACCGGCACAGGCCCTGGGGCACTGCCTGGCTGTCGCTGACTCCCAACCCCCCTGTCCAGCCCTGTGGCAGCACAGGGGACACCTGGGGCTGCTGGGGGTGGCATGACCCAGCAGGGACATGGCCCAGGTTGTGGGGAGGCGGTGGGGAACTTCCATCCTGCGCCTGAGGCTTGGGGCAGCAGCAGCCTGGCTGCCCTCCACAGGAGGCTCTGGTGGGCGGGTGCTGCCACCCCAGGGGGAAGGCCTGGGCCCCCCACCCTGCAGGGGCCCAGTGGCAGCTCACTTCCTGGCCCCAGGACGGGTGGGGAGGCTGCGCCAGGAGCGGGAGTAGAGCCGCTGCCGCTTTTCTGTTCCAGAAGTTCCTGTGGCTGCGAGGAGCCCAGGGTCCCTCGGGAAGCTTCTGGCCAGCCCCAGGGGCAGCACAGGTCACCTCCCGAGGCTGCTAGTGGTAGCTAAACCTAGCAGGGTCCTGGCCCAGGGTGCGGGAAGCTCAGGGAGACCACAGGAGCTTTCAGAGGAAAAAAGTAGTCACAGCTCCAGTCCAGCTCCTGGCTCAGCCTCCTGCCTGTCCTGGGACTGGGGGGGCGAGCTGCTGCCAGGCTGTTGGGCCCCTGTGGGGCAGGTGGGACCGGGCCTTCCCCCCAGGGTGGCATCACCTGCTGGGGATGCCTGTGCATGGGGGCAGCCAGGCTGTTGCTGTCCCAAGTCTCAGAAACTTACATGCTGCATCCCTGGACTTCTCACATCCTGGGCCACGTGCCACCACCAGTGGCCTCAGGTGGCCCCCTGCACTGCCCCCAGGGCTGGACAGGAGCTTCCCCAGGGCCCAGCTGGCTCCCCCCTTGCAACTCTTCCTGCAAACCCCACAGCCACACCCTCCTCCAGGCACAATCACACACACATACACACATCCACAGCTCCCCACAAACCCCACATCCAGCCACCCACCCATACCCCACAACTCTGCGGCACACCCCACACACTATACAAGAGTAAGACTACATTTTGAGCTATTATGCAATCACTGCTACATATAAAGCACAAACACACAGGTATCACAACAAAAATATATATTTTAAATTGAATTAAAATATAATATTATGCGTATTTGATTTTTAGTATATAATTTGTTGTTTTTTTCCCGGATCTAAGATAGCAAAAACCCTCTTCTCTGAAGGACTACTTCCAGGGGCAAGGGGAGGGATTTCCAGTGGCAATGGTCAGAGGTCAGGGGCAGTACTTCCAGTTCCAAGATGGTAACCGGGGCGGGGCACCTGTCAAGGGGTGGGGTTACCCATGCGGCCCTTGATAGCTTGGCAAAACTTGCTAAGCAGCCCTCTGCCAAAAATAATTGCCTGCCCCTGGCTTATGCCCTTGTTGTGAAGAAGGTAAATGGCATATTGGGCTGTATTAGTAGAAGCATGGCCATCAGATCGAGGGAAGTGATTATTCCCCTCTGTTTGGCACTGGTGAGGCCACATCTAGAGTACTTTGGGCCCTCCACTACAGAAAGGATGTGGACAAGTTGGAGAGTCCAGTAGAGGGCAACAAAAATGCTTAGGAGGCTGGGGCAGATGGAGAGGCTGAAGGAACTGAACTTATTTAGTTTAAAGAGAAGACTGAAAGGAGATAGCAGTCTTCAACTACTTGAAGGGTGGTTCGAAAGAGGGTGGAGCTAAACTTTTGTCAGTGATGACAGGTGACAAAACAAGGAGCAATGGTTTCAAGTTGCAGCAAGGGAAATGTTAGGTTAGATATTAGGAAGAACTTTCTCACTAGGAGAGCAGTAAAACACTGGAACAGGTTACCTAGAGAGGTAGTGGAAACTCCGTTCTTGGAGGTTTTTAAGACCTGACTAGACAAAGCGTTGGCTGGATGATCTAGTTGGGGATGGTCCTGCTTTGAGTTGGGGGTTGGACTAAATGACCCTCTGAGGTCCCTTCCAAACCTAACTTTCTACGATTCTGTAAGTAATCTGCCAAACATTGCCCAGGAAGCTTGTGGTAGCCCAGGGAATTGAAATGAGGTCTCCCAAGTCTGTGGTTTACACTCTAACCTTCTGCCATCCTTCCTCCCTGAGGTCCTCTCCAGCCAGAGCAGTGGGGGGAGTGGTGGCCAGGTGAGAGCCTGAGGCCTAAAAATTAACCCCTTTCAAGCTACCAGTTGGACAGTGCTCTATGCCAGTTAAATAATGCTGTGGGTGCAGAAGCATAACAAGTTCTTGATACATAGTATCAATATGCTCTTAATTTTTGTTGGAGATTATTTGATTTAATAATACGTATTAATGAATGCTCTAGTTGGATGTGGACAGCAGCATGGCAGAAGACTGAGAAAGTTCTTCCAAATGCACAAATGCATTTGGTATTTTCTTTGAGTCTGCAAAATCAGGGACAAATGCAAAGCCAGTGAGTGGAGGCCTCTCATGTTTTGTCTTCCTCTACAATGCTAATGGCTTCCAAAGAATTATATTCTGAATCCATCTGGAGTAACTTTTTCTGTATGACTGGGACCTGGGAGGCAAAAATAGCTTGCTTCAAGTTGTCTGTGAAAATTAAACCATTAAATTAAATATGGGATTTGGATTTGTGCCACATTACAGAAGGATTAAAAGAAATCTGCAACAGCAGGAAAATGGAGCTATTTTTAAACCTTTTTCTCAAGAATTAGGAATGGCTACAAAGCTTAGGAAGTCATTGGAGTCTGCGTGCTCCATCGTCTTCGGGGTGATTCTTTACTGACAACAGAACTTGGAAGCCTTTGAGTTTCAATGACATTTTCTGTTTGGGCCTGACTATGAGTCAGTTCATACTTCCTTTACCCTCACATATGCTTCTGCTGTAATGTCACCCATCTATAAGGTGAGACTTTGAGGCTAATGTTACAGAGGGAACATTTGTCTATACTTGTGTGCAGCCTTTGTAGAATTTTCTGGAATTTTGTCCCCAAATTGTGACCATATCTCTGGTGATTCATTCTGTTCCACAGAGAGCAGATCAAACCACATGCATGGATTTTCCTCTTTAAAAAGCAATAACCATTATAGAATAGCTATATGATGCACAAAGCCCTTTCTACCTTTTTTGGAACCTTGCTGTCCCCTGCCCACAGTCTGCTTATATCAGGGAAAGGAAAATCCTCTAAGAGGATTCTTTTTCATTGTTAGGGAAAGGAGAAAAGAAAAGGTGTTATTCGTGAGATAGGGAAGTACATCCTCTCATCACCCTTTCAAATCAGAGCTAAGCATGATCAACCTTTAATCATAGCCCCCATAATTCTTCTCTGGGAAGGTCATGGACTGCAGTGACTCTGAAACTGTTTGCACTGAGGCTGCTCCAAGCTTCTCTGGTTGTACAAACCCATGTGGCATCCCTTATCAGGCACCGTTGACCTTGCTGCAGTTATATGCCAACTTCAAAGGGTGGGTTTCTGAAGCATTAAAACAATTCCACTTGTAGCAGTGGTTTGGGGGTGAGGGTGGAAGGGGAGGATGACTTTGAATTTTCATTACCCTCCAGTGAAGTAGAACTGAGGGACTAAGATACTGTAGTTGTTTCTCACTGTGTACTGAGGTGAGAAACACCTTAATACTCAATGAGAAACAACTGTATTAGTCTGTCAGTACAGCAGATGCGACTTAATCATTCTTGTAGCAGACAGAAAAAGACGAGATACAGTCCTGCCAGGTAGGGCAACAGAATTCTAAGGGCCCTGACAGACAGTCACTTAAAGACATGATGGGATCCCCAGCCCCAACAGTTGTGTCTCCTGCCATGCCACACATGCATGGCAGGAAGTATGATGGTGGGATTGGGAATCAGATCCCAATCACGCCATATTGCCAGTGCTGTGGGAGCTGGGGATCATGATCCTGGGCTCCCCCTGCACCATCAAGTTGGGTGCTTGACAATCAGTTTATTGTTGCCTGGCTCTGGGGACCCATGGGGTCACTGGAGCCCCCCCCCCCCCCTTTGTCCCTGGCTTGAGTCCCAGGACAGTCCTGGTCTGCAGTTGGCTGGCAGGGATTACTCTGGGGCCAGGGCTAATTGGGAGGGGGTTTGTGCCTGGTGTCATCCCAATCTGGTGTTAGTTGGCTGGGACCACTCTGGGGCTCAAACCCTGGGGTGGCCCTGGCATGACATACCACATATTCAAGGTATGGTGCTATACAGACCAGCCAAAAATATATTACACATTTTTCCAGTAGTATCTTTATGGCTGGTTTGTGATTTTATGGCACTAGAAATTCTATGAATGTGTGACCAGTTGCTGTATTTCTGACACGATTAACCCCGTGCTAGAAACAAGATGTGCCAGGGGTCTTACGGTTGTGTTCATAGCTGATCAGTTCTAGCAACCAATAATACTAGCCCTTCTTTTGAAGGGTCTCTTAAAAACACCATGAGATACAGAACTGAGTTTATCACAGTCTCAGTAATAAAGCTGGAACAGACATTCATTCATGAATGCTCTCTTTC
>NW_005841830.1:1946827-1956934 GCF_000455745.1 Alligator sinensis
CTTTTCATTTTTGAAGCTGAAAGCTGTTTGAGGGGGATGGAAATATACATATTATGTGTTACGATTCCTGATCAGTAGGGGTCAAATCTCTAAAGCAGTAAGTGGTAGGTGGCAGATTGGTGGAGAGGAGAGTGTATCTAAAACTGCCTTCCTATCAATGTTTATGATCTTGGGATGGGATCTTTCTTAAAAAAAAAAAAATAATAATAAAATATTTTCTGCCAATAAAGATCCACTTCCCTGGTAATATATATAAAAAGGTCAGATATATCTTTTTTCCTTCCTATAATTTGTTTCCATCAAAATTCTAAACCCTCAGTTTTGATCATTGCATCAAGAAACTCATGTGTTATATTTTAACTGATATGAAATTGGCCATGTTAAACTTGTGATCATCGTAACTAGAGAGATTTGGGCTTGGTTTTTCCCATCATGGCTGTGCTAGTGAATGCCGTCTTGCACATTGTTGTCACGTATGAATAGAAATTTACAGCTTAAGAAAGGTAAAAAAAAAAAATCAATAGTTTTTCATGACTGTCTGAAGCTTTATGATTTGGTTCACTGGGTTAGTTAGAACTATTCGTTGAAGCTATTCTGATGGTTGCAAGACAGCATAAAACAGACTCTCACAGCAAACATTATCCTTGTTGAATTGTTCCTTTCAAGTCTATGTAATATGAAATGATTTTGGAAGGGTGAATAATCACCTAATATGCATCTTTCCATTCCCTCTTCCCATTTGTGTCTGTTATCTTGCACTTTTTTGTTTGTTCTTGTGCTATATGAATCAAAGCAAATAATTGCCAACACTAATATCTCTAGAAGGATTGCTTAAGGAAACAAAAAAGAGTTGTTACTTGTTGTGGTATTTCTATTTCCTCATGTTGCCATATCTGTTGCCATAGAGAGAGTGTGTATGGGAGAAGAGTGTGATAGAAGAATCAAACTATAACTTGTATTTTCATAAACACTAAAATTTAGCACGCTCATTGTGACTACACAGTGCAGAAAGTATTATATTCATGCAACGTATTATTATTGTCCTTCTTTATTAAGATTTGGAACATAAAAACATCCTGACTTTAGCAGTTAATGATTTGGTATTCTGAGTCTGCTTTCATTGTGTTGTCAGGCAAAAAACCACGATGGAGAGATTTAAAATGCTAAGGGCAGGGTCCAAAAAAGTACTCAGGAGCCTGAAGTGCAGCTTACATGGAATTTAGGCTTCTAAGGATATGTCTATATGATGTTAAATTTACTGTCCCTGGCAGCAGCCACCTCAAGTGTGCTACATTGTTCCAAGCAACCTGCCTCCTATACCAGAATTGCACAGTGTATGTGGTTGGCTAGCATTACTGCTGAGTGGTAGTGCGAGGTAGCTTGCCCATGGGGTTTCAGCTACATTGCTTCCAGCTTAGGATGCAGGCTATATATAACTGTACCTCTAACAACATGTCTTATGACTGCTGTGGTTCACTTGACAGTGCAAAACACACTTTTACAGTTGCATCGTTCTTAGTCCCATTATAAAGACCACACCACATTTCTGTGTGCCCATGCATCTGCGTACCCATCACTGTCACCTTGAAACTGTCATAGTTACTCAAAAGATTACTTCAGTTCCCCCTCTCTCCTCCCTGCCCTTCCCAATTCCCCGACCTGTTTGACCAGGCCTTTCACTTGTCACTGTATTTGTCATCGCCATCATTGTTGTCATCCTCATTGCTCTCTTCAGAGTGCACACCTCTGAAAAGTCTGCCAGTCCCCTCTCTTCCATATTATGTCCTCCATCTCTTTTCCATTGTCTTCTACCATCTTCCTGTAGTACCAGTACATCTCACTCGGTCCCATTTTTAATACAGTCCTCAACTGTTTGTGTGTCTCTTATGAGCAAGCTCCTGGTCTTCCACAGGGCATTCCTGAGGCAGGAGATGAATTGGTCGAAGTGGGCCATCAGGGCTCCTTGCTGCTTAGTCAGATGCTTGTACAGAACTGCCTCTCTGGTCAGGGTTATGAAACCTGTCACAACCAGGAGGAGTACATGTATTCTTTTCCACACCTCTCTGGTGTATGGGCAGTCCCAGAAGAGGTGGTTGATTATTTCTGCCTCTCACTAGCAGGATTGCTTAGGGCAGTTGGATGGGCCTCTATGCCCCACACTGTTTTTCCATGCCCACATGGGGAGTGTTTGGTGGGCTACCTGTCAGTTCAAGTCTCTGTGCACCTTCTTCAGGTCCTTCTGGAAGATTCACTCCCACACAGCCTGGCAGCCGTTACCAAGTAGTAGGTCCACAGGTGACATGGCCACCTCCCTTGCCCTTACCACCTCCTACATCTTGTGGTGGTTCAAGCCATGATGATCCCATAGCTCAGCACTGTTCAGTATGTGTTTGTACTCCAGATACTCCCCACACAAAGGATCCATGTGCTTAATAGTCCCCCACTCATGACAGCAACTGGCTGCTCTTGTCACGAGTCCTGAAATCCTCCAAAAATTATATGCAGATGAGGCTCAGGCATCCTGGTCCTGCTCCACCTCATGGAGTGCAGGGCCACACTAATCATATGCAACAGGCTGAGACAGTGCGTGAAAGAGGGATTCTGAACGAACTGTTTGGAGCTCCAGTTAATTACGTTTGCCAGACATTTGAGGCAGGTGAATAAACAGGAATCAATGGAAAATGGAAAGAAAGGCACAGCTCAGTGTTGGGAGTGAAGTAGAAGTCTAAATGTATTCAGTGTAGTGGCTCACCATGACTTGGACAAAATGTTGATACTCAGAGGCATTGAGCACAGTGGGCACTACTGTATGCCTTATTCAGGTGAGCTGTACTAATCTAACCTTGTGGTAGGTTTCCATCAGTATATGTTTACAGTCATGCTTAATGTTGGCTGCATTTAATCAGCTTCATTGTTGGTTTCCATGACTGAACATGTGCTGCTTTTGATAGCAGTTTAATGATAGACAATGTACTTTATGAGGTTTTGTCATATGCAAATGTAAAACGAGGAGCATTTTTCTCTGTGTGGGTTAAGGAGGTAAAAACTCATCTAATATTCAAATAAACAATGTATTTTATCCCCCCACCCTCCCTTGTGGACCTACCAGCTCCCCTCAATCCTGTCAAGACCCCCTCCCCTGCCCCAAGACTTGCCAACCCTCCGGATGCTGTCTGCCTCTCCCCTTACCTCAAGTTACTTGTTCAGGTTTGCCCCCATGGCTCCTGGAAGTGGGGAATGCATGTACACCTCTCAGGAGCAGTGAACTGCTACACATGTCTACCCCAGTCTAGGTTTAAGCAGATTAGAATAAGCCAGGTGCAGTTGATTTTGTTTTCATGCTTGGGTGCTTTGCTAGTAAAAATTACATACCTAAAGTTTTGCTACTTTCAAGGGGCATTGTTGAATGGATCCTGAGTTTTTCTTTTTTCCTTCATGTGCTCTTTTTCTCAAATACAGAGATGATGGAGTGGGCTCTCAATTGTGTCAGCCTGTGTCACAGGCAGAGAGCATTAGTGACAGATAGAACTAATGAAACTTAATCACTACCAGTGTAACTAATTACAGACCAAATGTTCTGAAGAAGACTACTTTCTCTCTAGAAGAAAACAGTTCAAATGTATCCCCTCCTCTGCACCTTAGGGAAAAAATATGTTTAGAAAATATTCTGTTCTTCAGTTTGGCTAGATAAAACTAAAATAAAACGTCCCCCATTTAGCCTTAATATATGTCTGTGTAGGTCCCTTCCAGTCCAATGAACTTCAGCTTGAAATTAGTCCAAACATGCTGCTTTTCTCCCTTACCCTTTTTCTCAGTTCTCCTCTGCAGGACTTTGTATAGTCCTCATCAATTTCCATAGTTTAAGCAAATATGTCATTAATCCACCAACTTGTCTAGAATTGTAAATAATAGTAACTCTCTCACTAGGGCAGGTGTGGGCAAACTACAGCCCATGGGCTGGATCTGGCCCGCCAGGCAATTCTATCCAGCCTGCAGGGCCCCTCCATATGTTGTCTGTAAGCCCTGGCCCTTGCTGCCCCTCTGGAAGCCGGCACCTCCATGTAGGAGGTGCAGGCCTGGTTACCAAGCAACCAACTCCCCCACCCCAGCCTGGCCTGACCTGCCCCCACAGCCCCTAGATAGGGGGTGCTAGAGGTGAGAAGCCTCTGTCTGGCGGAGGCTTTTGCCTGGTCACCCTGTGGCTGTTCCTAGCCTCCCTACCTGGAGAGTGGGAATCCAGGGAAGGGCCCTACTGGGCTGGGGGCAAGAGACTTCTGCTTCAGGAAAAGGGATCATGAGTGCAGGGAGCCAAGTGCCATGGGGCTGGGCTGCCCCCCCCCCCCACACACACACACTACAGGAGCATGGGAGCTGCACACTATGAGGCTGGGTGTTGGTGGCCCCACATGCTGCACTACATGTGGCGAGGGACCCGAGTAAGAGCTGTGTGCTATGGGGCCAGGCTAGGCTGACCCAGCACACTGCAGGAACACAGGAGCTGTGCACTGTAAGGTTGGGTCAGGCTGGTCCTGCTTGCTGCCACTAAATGAAGGCAGGGACTCAGGCAGGAGCTGTATGCTGTGGGGCTGGAAGGTGCTGGTCCCCCATACTGCCACCACATGTGGCCAGGGATTGGGGCAGAAGCTCACGGAACTGTATGTTATGAGGCCAGTGGGGCTGACTCTGCATACTGCCACTGCGTGTGGCCTAAGACTAAGGTGGGAGTGTGGGGAGCTGTGTACTGTGGGGTCAGGAGGGGCTGGCCCTGCTCACTGCCACCACATGCTGCTCCAGAGACTTGCGCACACCAGGGATTCTGAGGACTTACACCCCTCCATTCCCTGTCATACCCATGCCTCCCCCACACTCCTACACCCCCCCACCAGGCCCACATACCCCACACCCTTCTACACCCACCCCTTCACCCTTCCTCACACACCCCACACACCATACCTACACCCCACATACACACTCCACCACATACACATACCTGCCTCCCAGCCACCCCCCCACATACACCCCCTTGCTCCCCTACACTATATACAAGAGTATGAATGTATTTTGAGCTATTATGCAATCACCTCTAGCCGCACTATGCAAACACATCAATTGGGACTAAAACATATTTTGAAATAAAATTAAAATAAGTTATAGTAGATGCTTGATTTTATATGTGTGTGTGTGTGTGTGTGTGTGTGTGTGTGTGTGTATATATATATATATATATATATTAGTATATGATTTCAGTTTTTTTTCCCCAGTTTCAAGATGGCACCCCCTCCCCCCCAAAACAGTACTTCTGTGGCAAGAGGAGGGACTTCTGGTGGCAAAGGTCAGGGGTTGGGGCAGGACTTCTGGTCTGAAGATGGTGACCAGGGGGTGGGGCCACCCTTGCAGCCCTCAACAGCTCACCAAAACTCATTAAGCTGCCCTCCAGCTGAAATAATTGCCCACCGAGACACTGGGGGGTGTTGTAGGGACCCAAGAGAGCAGAAATTCTCTAGGCTCAAGATTGTTAGAAAAGGCTAAAGGTCTTTGCATATTCATAGCAGCCTTATCTAGGTTGCTATGGATTGTTTTGCAGCTTGGAATTGTGGGAGCAAAAAACAGGCTGACCATTTCTCATCTCTCTTCTAGTTACCCGGTATGCCAAGGGTTTGTGTGGAATGACAGTGCAGGGCATCATTTGTGGGAGTCCCAGGCCACACGCGGTGGCAGCATGCGGAGTCAGCCCCACTGGCCTCATAACATGCAGTTCTGTGAGCTTCCTGCCCCAATCCCTGGCCACACGTGGTGGTAGCATGGGGGACCAGCTCCATACAGCTCCCGAAGTGAGTCCCTGGCTTCATGTAGTGGCAGCAAGCAGGACCAACCTGACTCAGCCTTACAGTCCACAGCTCCTGTGCTCCTGCAGTGTGCTGGGCCAGCCTATCCTGGCCCCATAGCATACAGCTCTCACCTGGGTCCCTTGCCCACAAATACCTGACCTAGAAATACTGAGCTTTAGTCATACCTTTGACTAAGGCATAGACATTGCCTTAGTTTTGCATCTCTGTAGGGCTGATAGGAATAGAAAACAGTAAATATTTATTTTAGTTACTTAAGTTATTGGATCTCACTCTAAATACACAAAGGAAGCAGGCCTACTGTGCCAAAAGGTGCTGTTTATAGACTTCTTAAAATGTAAATCTACACTTTAAGAGTTTGGACAGAGCTTTAAATCAATTAATTGGTCTATGGAGAAGCGAGCTCAACCACAGAAGTTAAACTAGGAGTAAATTAAATTGTCTCTAATTAAGGTCACTTTTCCTTGATAACTAATTAATCAGAAGTCCGTATTAGGGAGGGTTGGGTATCTTTGTTAACTGCAGGTGGAGGCTTATTCTACTTTTGTGGTTAGACTAGGACCTTTAATATTCTGAAAGGAAGCATCAATCAGTGCAGAATCCAGTGCACTCAAGAAATCTTAAATCCAGACAACTTTAGTTATATTAGTTAAAGCAGACACCTCCCCAGAACCTCTGCCAGTTTCCAAATGTAGTTGATATATAACCCACAAGCATGTTAGGTGCTTTACAAGCAAACAAGAAAGTCTGATCTCTGCATTTAGTAACTTAATATTATGATTATGTCTGTTGTGACAGCACCCAGAGGTCTTGATTGTATTTCATTCCATTGCATCTCTGCACCTTTAAGTAGGCATTAAGCAACATGACTAATGTCTATCACATTTGTTTCCTCCTGCTCTCTAAGTTGAAAAGTATACGTATTGCAATGTTTTGTTTTGATTGGTCTTTTTTGAAAAAAAATGTATTTGCTGCTATATTTTTATGCTGGAGAAAAAAGGTAGTGAAGTTGCATTGGCCCTTACTTCCTGGGGAAGTTTATTGCATGGTTTCAGACTTTGCTCAAGAAAGTTTCGCGTATTGCTCTTACGTAACTCTTACTTTACAGAGCTCTGTTGGAGCAGATGAGCAGAGTTGTTGACCATGGTCTTATTCGTGGAGTTTTAAGCAGATATTTAGTGATATGCTTGGTTCCAGCCAAAGAAGACCCTGAAGATAAGGATCAAGGCTTTGTCCTTGAATAGCAGCGCAGAAAGCAGAGCACAGTCTTGATGTATTTCTCAGCATGTGTCTCAGGAGAGGCACAGTAGCATTCTGTGCTAGTTAGTTTCCTGAAGGCTGAATTTTCATGCAAGATACAGCACATCACTATGGCCTGGAGAAACAATGATGAAAATGTTAACTTATGCTAAGTCTCCCCATCAGGATAGAACAAAGATCCTGCTATGTGGGAGCTATGTGAAGGTTCTCTAGGGCATTGGGTCAATCCTCGTACAGGTGCCATGCAGACATAGAAGTAGGTGATGTCCTGGCCCCCAGACAAGTAGATTAGGGATGGAACACATCTTAAGAATTCCTCTTTTCCTATCTCACATTCTCCCTCATCTTGGAAAAATTTGGTCTTGGTTTTATGACAGAAGTTAGTTTATGAAGGAAGAAAGACTGGAAAGAGGATTTGGGGACAGGCTTTCAGGTATCTACCTTTCCAGTGAAATGTTAAAAAAAACCAAAACAAAAAGAAAGAAAAGATTATAATTGTATGCAACACAAAAGAGAATCCTTTTTTTCATAAGAAGCAGGGTATATCACAAAGACAAAAATTCTAGTAGCTTTGATTTTGGCACATTCTGTGTTCTGGAGTTTGTAGAATTTCTTCACAGCAGAATGGGTGCTTTAACTGCCTGGTAGTCTGCCTGAACAATCCCAAAATGTTAAGAGCAGAAATGGGAAACTGCTTACTGGAGAGAGATTTGAGCTACACATACTGTGGTGAAAAGTCTGAGAGACCTTTTACCAATTGCACCAGCAAAGCAAGAGTAGCAAAAAGCCAAAACAGAACCCGGTTCACTTTGAGTAAGAAGGCATATGATTTTCTGCAGCTGAGCCATTGTTTCATGAGATTGTCTGAGTGACAGTGTGGCTTAAAAATATAGTCAAAAGTATCTTTTTATTTCCAGTTCCTAAAGTTATCTAAAATGCTGTAGAAGATCAAGTGAATCACAGAAAATGAGAGTTGGAAGGGACCTCACGAGGTCATCTCATCCAACCCCCTGCTCAAAGCAGGACCATCCCCATCTACATCATCCCAGCCAAGAGTTTGTCTAGCTGGGCCTTAAAACCTCCAAGGATGGAGAGTTCACCACCTCTCTGGGTAACCTGTTTCAGTGTTTTACTATCCTCCTAGCGAGAAAATTCTTCCTAATATCTAACCTAAACTTCCCTTGCTGCAACTTGAGACCGTTGCTCCTTGTTCTGTCATCTGCCACTGATGAGAACAGTCTAGCTCCGTCGTCTTTTGAACCCCACTTCAGATAGTTGAAGGCTGCTATTAAATCCCTCCTCAGTCTTCTCTTCTCTAGACTAAATCAGCCCAGTTCCCTCAGTCTTTCCTCATAGGTCATGTCCCCTAGCCCTCCTGGATCCTGTCTGCTAGACCATGGAAGCCCCTGGTTGGAGGGCAGTAGGGCAGGAAGCCCTGAACCCACAGTGGGGTTCACATCCACCCCTGCACCCCACAGGCTCTGCTCAGCTCTGTACCACCTTTGGGAGTGAGGAGGGAAGGAAAAGGGTTTCAGGCTGTGCTCCTGCTCATCTGGAGCAGATGAGCAGAGCCTGTGCTCCTGCTATAGCCCTGGCAGCTGAGGACCGCCTCCAGCAGAGCTGTTGGGGAGGGCAGGGGGTTGCAGGTTGGGAGTGAGGGGCACCAGCAGGGATGGGGGTGTGTGGGTCTGGAGTGAGAGGCACTGGCAGGGAAGGGGTACTGTGGGTCAGGAGCGAGGGGCACCAGCAGGGCTGTGGCAGGCCTGTGGCTTGGGAGTGAGGGGCAGGGGCAGGGCACTGGCATATCAGAGCTGCTTAGCGCCACAAAGCAGTGGTGGGGACAGCTGCAGCCAGACCTACATCCTGGTGAGCAAAGGGGGCATGGGAAGCTGATTTTCCATGATCAAAACAAAACAAAACAAAAATCACATAGCAAAATATATAGGTATTTAAAATTCATTTAACTATAATGATTGAGGCACTGGCAGGCTTCTAAATTGCTGTAAAATTGTAAATATATCAATATAACATTGTGTTCAACTGATTCCTATATGTGCAGTGACGTTTTATTTTAATCACGGAAAAATCATGGATTTTGTGTTTTTAATCAGAGAATTTTGGATTTTTTTATCAGAGAATTTGGAATTTTTAAATGGAGAAAACCAGGGTCCCTGATCATAAATTCTATAAATCTACTGTCATGAACAAAGTTATTTGCACGCTTAAAGTATTTGTAGGCTTGGGAGTGAGACTGATTGATTGAGGTGCCAGTAGACGGGATGGTATGTTTTGGGCAGACACATGGGTAAGGGAAGATTATTTTGTAGTCTAGCTATTTATATTTTTCCATGAAATTCAGCCTCTTCCTAAATACCATCAATAAATAAAATTAAAGCTGCTGTACAGGGATGAAAGTAAAATGCAGATAGATTGCTGGATGCTTCCAAAAATAGCCCTACATATCAGCTAGTGTAGTCAGAATAATAATGAAAATCATTATTACCAGGTGCTTGCACTAGCAGCTAGTAAGGTTTGTTTAGTCCTTCCACATTTTCATTTGTGCAGGCAGGATCAAGGGTGGGGGAGCTATTAAAGAAATGGTAACCCTAAAGAGAAAGGGTTTGTTTCTGATGGTGTTTACCCTTTTGTAGTGTTATAACTGCTTTGACTTCAGTGGAGTTATTTATGATTTCCAACACTCTGAGATGAGAATCAGGTCTATAATCCTGATGAAGGAAGAGAAAAAGAGAGATTGTGCAAAAATTCCAGATGTCAGGGGTGAACAGTAAATGATGTTTAAAGCATGTCTTGCTAGTCTTGGGTTGGTTTTTTGTTATTTGTTTTTTTGGGGGGGGGTTCCTGTGCTTCAATAGTAAGTGCTCTCTTTACAAAATAGGTCATTAAAAATCCATTTTAAATTATTTAAGACATGATGACACTGAAAATAACAGCATCATTGTGTCAGTCTCCTTGTGCTCTGTAAATTGCAGTGTATTTTTGC
>NW_005841830.1:1956946-1972566 GCF_000455745.1 Alligator sinensis
CTGTTTACTTGCATGTTGTGCCATATGTTATGAAGCAGGTAATTAGGTGCCAGTATGTACAGAAAGATAGTGACACATTCTGGACCCTACCTGGCAAAGTGCTGAAGGCCATGGAAACTGTTGGTGCCCTTCACTTTAGAAGGAGGAACCTCTTTTCCTCAGCTATTTAGAACATCCTAAGCCAATCTCATTTAAATCTTTGGGATAGCCAGTGGTAGTATAAGAGGGAGAAGAGATAGCTATAATTACCAGGCCATTCTTTTCCCATATAGCTACTGGTTGGATTTCACAGTCCAGTCACCTAACATTGTTTGATCACTTCATGTGTTACCTGTATGCAGAGTAGGATTTTTTTTACATGCTCTGCTATATTAAGCAATCATAAAAATGAGATCTAGTAACACAGCCAATAGAGCACTCTACTTTGCCTGTCTCAGCAGATCACAAAGTAAAACTGACAAATAGTATTTGATTCTGCAAGATTCTCAGAATGGGAGAAAGTAAGATGAAGGGAACCAGTAACACTTCTACAGTGTACATAAAATTAAAGATTTCCATAAGAGAACTCTTAATTGTGACGATAAAGGTAAGATTACAATCGATAATAAAGACGGCAGTGCCAGAGAAACTGCTGAAATTTGCTTCTGTATTGTGGAAGAGCAAAGGACCTTTTACAAATCTTAGTGTGACTTAAGGCATTGTTACACATTAATTTTAGGTGGCTCCTGGAACTATTAGCCTGTGGATTCTCTGCGCATTAACACTTGAAACTAGTTTTAATCACACTTTAGTTGGCTTTACATTATGCCACTGCATAGAATCATAGAAAGCTGTTAAATGAAGGTATCACCAGGGCAGGTTACTTGCTTGAGAGTCCCTGACCCTGGCAAGGCTGTTTGTATGCTGCTCTGTCCCTAGGGTCCCTGACCCTGGCAAGAAAACTTCATATTGGGTGCCTCCCAGGCACCCCTGTAGCCTCCATACCACCCATGTAGCCACAACCTGGTCCTCTGGTCTTAAATGTAAGCATAACAGAAATAAGTAAACTGCTTCCAAATAAAGTTCTCCCCGACTGTGGGTCAGTAACCCACCACAAACTATACTTATCCCCTAGCTGTCTCAGTCTCACTCTTGGGTAGCTTAGGTGTCCATGGGTCTGCTTTTTTGCAGCCATCTTCCCCAGGAGCGCCTCTCCCTGTACTTGAGCCAGCCTGTGCTTCTCTGCTGCTGCCCCACACAGTCAGCTTAGCCTGTTGTACTCTCTCAGAGTAACAGGAGCCTCCAGATCCCTGTTACAGGCATGAATGCTTCTTTGTGAAGGGACTGGATTCCTGGTTTCTAGTCCCAGCTCTTCCACTGATGTCATTATATGACTTTGGACTTGTGCAATGCAAACAGCTTATCAGACTAGTTTCCTAAGGGCTTGTCTATGCGCAGAAACCACTACAGTTAAAACAGTATAATCTGCAATGTGGATGCACTTAATGTTTAAGTGTATTTATACCACAATAACTTATTCTTATTAATTTATCTTAATATCAGCATAACTGTACCTATACAAGCAATTATACCTTTTTAGGTGTTTTGGTATAAAACATGCATCCTGTTCAAAATAGTTAGGTTGGTACAAAAGAGAAGGACTTTCAGTTAGTTTCCTAAATTTGGATGCGTTTTCCCTGATTGCGTGTGTGTGTGTGCATGTGTGTGTGAGCACTTGCACTTTCTAAGAACTCAGAAGCAGTATCAAAGGCCCTTTTCAGACACTGACATTTATTGCAGTTTACTACCCAGTTTTTCATGTGATAATATGACTAACCAGCCACAAAGATGTTCCACATTTATGGTAGAAGTTTGTGGTTGGTCTGTATCATTCTTTAATTATAATGTGTCATGGTAAAGCCCCATTGTGGAGCTGGCATCCAGCTGCACTGCCCAGCACCTGTAAACTTGAGGTGCGTCTCTGCACAGAGTTGCAACATGAGGCTTTAAACTTTCCCATTGTGGGGGAAGCTTGCCCACCAAGTTTAAAGCCCTATAATATAGTACCCCACCAGACTTTGCTGTGTGAGTTTACAGGTACCAGACAGGAGATTAGCTGGGCTGTCACTGCCCAGCGTTTGAAGCTTGTGTGGTGCGGATCTGGACCACAGGGCTTTCAATTGGCCAGATGGTGCAAGTCTGTGCAGAAGATGGCCATCCCTACCCAGTTCTTGAGATTGGGCACAGGGTAGCGCTGGTCTCAAGCTCGGACCCAGAGTTGTTCCTCATCTGACCATCAGAATCAGTCATGGGGCAGCCCTGGGCTCTAGGACACAGCCATTCCTTGTCCAACCACTAGGATTGGATAGGAGGCAGCCCTGGTTTCAGTTTGGTCCTAGCAGTCATGTGATTGGGATCTCAGTAATTGTATACCCCATACCACAAATCCTGAGTCCTGTCATATACATCTGGCATGGTAGGATGTGCGATATTGAGGATCAGGCATAATATAACACCGTTATATTAAAGTCTACCAGGGGCAAAAGTCTCACAGGCTGGAGACCTTATAACTGGTGCACATATAACAGATGAACTCATGGAAGAGAGTCTTGAAGAAGCAAAGCAAGGCATAGGGAGTTGTGCTTATATTGTGAGCAGTTCCTTTGACATCTTGGGTATAGTAGTTATCCTGACCAAAACTTAAAACCTGTTTTCTTTGCAATTGTATTCTCACATGGCATAACATTATTTATCAAATGATCTGCCCACCCATAAAAAAGTTACTTCCTCTAGATCCTGGAGTCTGGCACTGGGAAGTTTAAGGGCATTACATGCTACATGCTGTTTTGATGAAGAGTGCAATGTTAAGGGCTGACTAGTTAAATTGTTCCTTACTGCATATTTTGTCAAGAAAATTTAATTTTGTGTACTGCAGTAATGATGCTGAGTGGATAATAAGATGCAATATGCTGCTGTTGAGAGCTCCACACCATATGTCTTCTATAACTATTGCATTTTTGGGGTGGTTGTTAGGGTAATTGTGGCATCTCAGTAATCCATCATCAAAATAACTTGAAATAATGTAGCCATGATACATGGAACTAAAAATAATGATGCCTAAAGCTGAACAGAGGAATAGTACATTTATAGAGAATTGAAAGTGTAGTGCAAGAGTTGCAGATTTATAAATATAATCTTAAAATATTTTCACATTTTCTGCTTGCTGAGCTTTATGTGTAAATTGAATTGTTATAACAAAACTTAAAGCAGTCTGGAAGAATGATTAATTTAAAATAAAAAGTGCCACAAGTTGTTATTTCATAGCAGTAAACAGCAGTTGTATCCTGTTCTGATGTGCTGGGGTGGGGAATGGTTTAATGGTACATTCTCTCCAAGTTTTTTTTGTAATGTGGTCATTTATGTGGCATTTTTGTAAATGAATAGACATCTCACATTTGCTATAGATGTATCACCTCCTGCTTTTCAAAAGAAGGCCTGGTTAACGCGAACTTATTATATAGATATCAGTTATAAATTAGTGTGATATTGGGGCCAGTATTTCACTTACCTTTTTTTTAAGGGTCATTGGTTTAAAGCTTGAAGCTCCTTAATTTTTATGGAGCAACATTTAGGACTTCAGTATCTCTGGAAGCATCTGTATATATTTGCATGCATAATATTATTATAGTTACAGTATTGCTGTCTACTCCTATTTCTTATATCAACCAGGGGCATCTGGTAGACAGTAATTTTTTATTATTGCTTATTGATTTATTCAAAAATATATTATTTAATGGCATGAAATCTTAGGTCATTTGAAGGTTTAGTTTAATGCTTTCATACAGCTTCTGAATTAAACTGAGGACGAAAATTATGGGCAATATACTCTTTTAAAAAAAAAAAAAAACCCTCTGTAGCTGTTGACTCAAGACATTGAAATTAGGGGAGGAAAAAAAGCTATTGATGCATGGCTGTGTATTTATGTTTAAAGATCCATTCCTTAAGCATTCTTGCTTGTCGGCTATTATAGCAGAGAGATGTCTACCCGGGTTTGCACTCAAAACCTCAGGTGCTGTGGGAAGTACAACTAGTGTTTGTGATTCAGATCATAATTTTCCCTTGAAGTCAGTTTGAATGATTACCCAGGATTGTGCTTTGCTATTGGCTAAGATGGAGGTGTACAAAAAGAGCTGTGGGATTTAAAAGTAAGTTTTTCATTTATTTTTCTTTGCTTTCTTATGTCAGAGCCTATAGGGCTTCAGTTTTCAAGCTTTCCTCCAAAACTGAGGGCTAGAAACTTATTATTTTAAAGTGAGAGATGAGATTCTCACATAACCTAGTGCCGCAAGAGTTGGGAATGTTAAGAAAAAAAACAAATATGACACTTGTGAGAAAATAGTGAGAGTTGTCAAAAAGCATCAGAGACTGCCTTTCTCTCCAAGTCCCAGGAAGTGAGTTGGGAAAGGATCATTTTATCTCCCCAGCAGCTCTGGCTTGAGGGGAAGGAAAGAAAAAGACATGCTGTGTGGGTGATACTTTTAATTTGCTACACCCCTCTAGTCACAGTTTGGAACAGGGCATGTTCTTCTTATCAGAGCATATTTCCTGCACTTCGGCAAAGGAACCCTTCTCACCTTCATGGTGATACTTGTGGCTGGTAGTTGTTCAGTAAAGTGTTCAAGACCTGCCTAAACTTCTGTATAGTGCAGCTGGCACCAATATATCATGCATTGTAATCCACGCTAGAGGGGACTTCCCTTCTTTAGCTGTGAAGTGATAAACACATTGGGGTTCAACATTCAAAATGAAAAATGGCATGTGCGTACATGTACGTGCATGCACTTCAGATAATAGATTTGTGATTGCTGCATGCTTTATAGTAGAAAGATTAGCCCTTGTTAGTTAAAAGCCATTTTAACCACCTTTTATAGGACTAACTTCTGTACCTGAGCCCTCAAATTTCATTTATAATTTTAGATAAAATACATAAAGCCACAGGAAGACACAATAACTGAAAAAATATGAATATTAGGATTTAACTGCAGAAAGCTGACTGTACTTTGAAAATGTAGAAAATGAATCTCATTTAAAAGATCTTTTCCCAGAAGCTTTATATTTTTCATTTCTTTTTCAGAAAGTGATTCCATTAGAAACTGCATACAGTAACAGTAAATATTGATGAGACATTAGATTAAAATATATACATAGTTAATCCATTAATGTTGGAGTCTGCCTGTATCTACTCAACTTTAATAGTTATCTCCTGATTTCTGAATCATTTTTACACGTGTATTCCCTCAATGGCTTTAGTATCCCAATGATTAATTTTATCATGTACATTTACAGAATTTAGAAGATTACTCTCCAGTTAAAATATAATAAAAAAGATATTACTTTTTAATTCAACAATAAAACTTGAGTCCAAACAAACACATTAGTTGGTTCTAAGAATTTGTTGTTATATTCACTATTGTGATGTACCTCAGGGAACTGAATCTATAAGATACAAGCTAGTAGGCTTAGATTATCTACTCTGTCTGTTCACCTGTGGGAGTTACAGTATTATTGCTTTTCTTTGGAGTGGTTAAAGGTTGTAAGCATTATGAGCTTAGGTTATCTGGGGTCTGTTCTAAAAGTACGGTTGTGCCAAATTTGTACACACTTATGTTTGATACCAGAATTATTACTACAGAGAATACTAAAACCTTGCTGATGCTACAGGAAATATCATTATTTGGGGGCTATATTTTTACACTGCCATAGTTTTGACTGCATCTGAAGTTGGAAGACAGGTGCTGCTGGACTGGAATACAAGAAGAAACAAATTCTGTTCTCTCAGCTCTTGCCTCAATTTGCATTGTTCACACTCCATGTATATAGTCTCAGCCCAATACTACATCTGTCACCTATCTGTCTACTTAGTTATTTGACCATTATCACCATTCCACCTGAGTGGCTCACATTTCTATACATTTGTCTATACAAACCCCCTCCAACTGGAGCAAACTACACAAGAACTTTTAAAGATACATAGCTCATTGGTAGGGACCTACCAAATTCAAGGTGGGGGCGGGGTGCATGATGGCTCCTTTTATTTTGCAGGTTCTTCTGCGACCCCGCCCCAACCACTCACTGCTCACTCCTGATCAGCAGGGAAGTGAAAACTGCGGTTTTAAATATGGTTCTGTTTTTGCTGCCAGGCTCCCTCGAGAAGGGGAAAAAAGGCACCATATTTAAAACTACGGTTTTTGCCTCCCGACCAATTGGGAGCGAGCAACAAGGCCCCTCTGACAATCAGTGTGGGATAGGGGGTGCACACAGGGAAACCTGTAATATTAAAGGAGCCACGAGGCACCCCACTCCCACTGTGAATTTGGTAGGTCCCTACCAATGGGCTATGTATCTTTAAAAGTCCTTGTATGGGTCCTTCCATATGCTGAAATGTTGGTGTAAGGTTTTTTAATACGGATTGACTTGGTCTGTCTGCTTAAGTTAAATGTGTGTGCATGGGTGTGTGAGAGAGAGCATGTGCATATGTACGCAGGTACAAGGATTTGTGAAAATTTAGATTTATAACGTAGCAACTAGTTTCATCCTTAATTATGGAGACGAGAGATCTCTGCTGGGACTCAGATACTGTTGTTACGAATACCCTAAGATAACCCAGTGCATCCTGGATTTCCTCTCCCAGGTGTTCTCTTCTATCATGCAGCTGGTCTTGCAGCATATGCAGTTACTACTTGCGGTTCCAAATGAAGTGAGGCCTGTGAGCAGTGTTGACTGTCTTTCAAAGACAGAAAACAGCATTTAGGTTATGGCTTTCATTGCTTCAGTTGCTTCTGTCAACAAGAATTCTGGGGACCTTTGCTGTCTTCTCAGTGGTCACAGGCTGTTTTTCCCCTCCCTCATTCCCCCTGAGAATTAAGTAAAGACTTGACAGGAAAATAAATTGATCCCATTATTACAACCTTTCACGAAGGGGAGAATGTGGCATTCAGAAGCCCAATACAAAGTATGTACACCATTTTGGACCTCATTTGTGGGTCTTAAGTGCTGTAGAAGAGTGTGTGTGTGTGTGTGTGTGTGTGTGTGTGTGTGTGTAATGAGTGAGCAGCAGGTTAAGCCCTGTATTTTTTTTACTACTGTAGCTATTATCCTATTGAGGCTTGTAAAGGTTAAGAAGTGGAAATGGTATTTTAGTACACTGTAATTTTATCAATCATCTTCCTTTGCCGCCCACCTCGTGGTTTGAAAAAACCCAGCAATGACTTTATAATGGGCCACAGGCCAGCTGTTCGGTTTCTCAGATTATAAACTGCTTGGACCAACTTTTGTTCTGTTTTTATGTGGCACCCAGCACAATGCGGGTCCTGAGTGCTCCAGTAGTACAAAGGACAGTGTCTGTCCAGCATAATGGGCAAAAGTTCATGTTAAATATGGGAAGGACAGCACAGACATTTTTAGGATCCTCCCAAACCACCCTCTCACACATTCATTGGGGAATGTTTGTTTTAGTTTTATCCCTCCTACTGTGTGAAATATTTCCCCTTTAGTACCTGACTTAGAATGCCTTCCCATCATGTTCCTATTTTAGGAGTTGAATGACTTTTTTGGCTCAATTATCATATAATTCTAGCATACATTGAGTTATAATCAACAATAAAACCCATATGATTGTAATCAAATTTAAGATGGATGTAGCATTTTACACAACGCATGGGAGGAGGGAAAGTCCTTGTGGTGTGGACTTTTCAGACCCTGGCAGCCCTTCCCCAACCCCCTTCCCAGCTGCTGATTGCTTCAGTGGCTGCCACAGGAGAGAGGAAGAAATAGTCTTGGCCAGGTGCCTGCCCGTGCAGCCCAGCATGGGGCACCAGGGAGCTCCCACCTTGGGGAGCTTCCCTGCACCCCAGCTCAGGGTCCCCCAGCCCCAGGCAGCCCCAGGGGATTGAAGGGAATTCTTCCCCTTAACAATCCCACCCCCTTGCCGTAGCTGGTGGAGTCTCATGGGTAGCCTAGGGAGCAGAAGGAAATTTCTTTGCTCCCCTGCATTAGTTTTGCCTCAGACTCACATCAGCTAAGGCAAAACCGGCTGCGGAGGTGCAGGAGAATTTACCTCTGTGCTCTGAAGCTGCCTGAGACTCGCAGGAGCTAAGGCAAGGTTTGGAAGGGGAAGAATTTCACTCAGCTCCCTGGGGCTGCCCTGGGGGTACGCGGTCCTGGGCTGGTTTGGGGGGGAAGCCCCCCAAGGGAGGGGCTGGGGGGAAGCCCCCCAAGGCAGGGGCTCCATGGTGCCCCCATTCTGGGCTGCATTGGACAGGCATATGGCCAGGAGGACTCCTCCTCCCTCCCTTCTGTCGCAGCTGCTGAAGCAATCAGCAGCTGGGGAGGGGAGAGGGCTGCCAGGGTCTGAAAAGCCTGCACCACAGGGGCTTTTCCTCCCAACCATGTGCTGTGTAGACTCTGGCTAGGTGGGGCTGGGGGGTCTCCCCCTCCCCCCCACCATCCTTATGGGCTGACAGACACAGGCAGGATGCAGACTAAGAAGCAGAAGGGCAAGGCAGTCCCTGGTCCACTGGAGTATGCAGCATAAACCAGGGCTGCAAAGCATCCTGGGATGCTGGGGGACTGTGAGTTAACTTGAACCAGGAAGGGATTTGGGCCAGAAGTTCCCTAAACTGGTTTGACCTAAATCAGTTAAGTCTAATACAGGGGTGTAAGTTGTAGCCATGTTGGTCTAAGGACATTGGCCGACAAGGTTCTTTTGGTAAATCTGATATCTTTTATTAAACCAACTCAAAAAGTTGGAAAAATTCTTCGTTGCAAGCTTTTGAGTTTAAATACCCTTTTTTCAGGCTGGCAGTGGGTAGGGAGATTATAGAGAGGAAGGAGAGAGACTTTTCTCTGTGGCTCTAGGAGATAGGATGAGAAGCAATGGCCTCAAACTGCAGCAAAGGTTGTGGGGATTAGGAAGACATTTCTGGCTATGAGGGTTGTCAGGCACTGGAACAGGTTACCTTTAGAGGTTACATCCCTGTAAATTTTCAAGAGCAAATTAGACAGACACTTGGCTGGGATAGTTTAGCCAGGGGTGATCCTGCTTTGAGCAGCAGCCTAGACTAGATGACCTTGTGAGGTCCCTTCCAGCCCTACGTTCCTATGATCCTAAACTTGAGGGAATGAAAACGTAATGTGGGGAAAGCTTATGTAGGACTTGTGGATCTTCTTCAAAGGCATTTGGCTGAGTATCTGAAGGAACTGAGGTAGTCAGTATGTGAGGAGTGAATGGCTCAGTATAGAGAACTGAATTCACCCAGAATGAGAGTTGGACACTGATGGGAGATGAGGAAAATGCAGACAACTAAGTAGGGGGAAGCCAGGGCTCTTGATCACTTGGGAGTGAGCTGGGTCACATGGGCTGGATCCTAAAAGATGGGGGAGTGAAGAGCAGAATAGCTGCCTGACATTGTTGCTGTGGCTGTGGTTCTGGGATAATAAGAGAAACAGCAAAAACAGAAGGTGTTTTAGACAGTCAAAGTCTGGTTATGGGGCAGAGGAATTATGGAAATTGAATGTGAGGTGAAGTGAATTTCTTGGAGTAAAGACAACTGTAAAGAATCAAATGCCATTTTCAAAAGCTATGAAGCAATACATAAAATCATCACTAATTCAACATAAGCCTCTAATATCATCCTGTACAATATTTCCTTTTTTATCTTAGTTTAATAATAGTAATTATTCAGAAATAAAGAATGTCTTCTGACTTCTGTGTGGAAAAAAACAGCAATAACTGCTTTAGTCACTTTTTTGATGAACACACTGAAATATTTTATTTATGCCCGGTTATAGCTACTTTTTAATAACTAACATCTATTATGGTATTAAACCATTTACCCATCTCAAAGAAGGCCATTCCTGAATAAATCAGTTGTATCAGCCCAGTGAAGTCATCACCAGTTTTTTGTCTTGCAGTATTTATAAGGACAGTATAAGATGAGAATCAACTTCAACCCGAGAAAATGAGGCGAAGAAATGTTAAATAATTCTACATTTTCTTGAAGTTTCCGCCAAAATGTTTGTTTTTTTCTGGATCTTTGGACTGAGGGGGGGATACAAGATACTGGGCTTAGTCCTTTGAAATATGGTATGCTCTCATCTCTGACTAAAAAGTGCATGCCCTTTATCTTGCTTTTGAATGCACTTGCACAACCCACTTGACTTCAATGACATTCTGCTGAAGTGCCAGTGCCCATGGTATAATTATGACTGGGGAAACATGGGAGTGAAAGGGACCCAGCCATTGCATACAGGCCCCAGTATTTGCACGCAAACATTTACCCAACAAATCCACAGCACAGTCATTAGAAACAAGGCACTATATCCAGAACACTCAAGAAAACACTACAATATGCAGGAGAGCCAAGGGCATGACCAATGCTCGGACACTGCAATCACAAGGAAATAGTTGTTTAATAAATGTTCAGAAAACCTTAGAAAAAGTACCATGCCCTATACTTTTACAGGGAAGTGCAAAGATTGCCATAGTCTGTGTAGTGCTTATAGTCTGAGCTAGGTAAAACATTCCTTCCTGACTTCCAGATATGACAATGAGTGAAAGAGCAGGACTGTCTATGTAGGAACCTCTAGGTTTCTTATGTACTTACAGGAGCACCATCTTATCCCAGTCAAAAAGTCCTAGCCTTCCCCCCCCACCCCGCCCCCTCCCCTGCCTGTCTTTCACCCATTGACCCCTCAAGCTACATTTTCACTGACTACCTGTCTTGTGCGCGTGCCAGCCTAGCCGCTGGCTTCTTTACTTTTCATTCCATCCAGGAAGAGCGCACACCAACTGCTGAAACTTCCTCAGCCTGACGAAGGGTTTTTGAACCCGAAAGCTTGCTTAATAATTATTGTCAAACTATTTGGGTTGGTCTAATAAAAGATATCAGATTCACCCAAGGAACTTTGTCTGCCTATAGCCTTCTCTATGACTTTTGAGGATGGTAGAAGCCCCTTGCCCATGCTAGTGCATTCGTGGGACGGGAAAACAATCTCCCTTTGTCCCTACTTATGACCAGGAAAAGCCCTGAAGCCTGGGATTTCTGGGCACCTACCACACCACACTTTACACTTCCTAATTCATTTTACACCTACTAATTGCTGAGCCAGAACTCCTTCTCCTATCATATGATCTCTTCCATAAGCTTATCTAGTTAAATATGAAAATGATTCAGGTTTTTTGGTTCTACCACCAATCTGGACAGACTATTCCAAAGCTTTGCTCCTCTGATAATTTTAAATTTTCTAATTTCCAGTCTAAATGTATCCATACTCGGTTTTGTAATCAACACTACCTGTGCTGGTGATGTTTTTCAGGCTGAAAAGTTCCTCAAAGTCCTTAATATTCACTCCACATATGTACTTGTAAAGAGTGATCATCTCTCTTTTCAATCTGTGTTTTGCTAAACTAAACAAGCCAGGTTCCTTTAATCTTTGTTCATAATAAAATGTCTTGGTTTGCGTAAGCAGTTTATTGGCCCTTCTTTGAACTCTTTCCATTTTAAGTTAACCTTTTTTTGAACATTGGTGACCAGAACAACACACTGTTTTCTAAATAGGGTCTTATCAATGCCTTGCACAATGTACCATTACATCTTTCTCTCTCCTGCATACACCCGCTGGGATTGTGTTAGCCTTTTTCATAGCTGCGCAGTTCCTGTTTTGTGTGCTAATTCCTTCAATAGTCAAGGATGGAGGGGCCTCTTATGACAGGATCGGATTCTGTGTTTATGTGGAATTGATACTCTTTACACAAGTTACAAATAAACTTAATCCCTTTATGGATCTAATCCTGAAAATCCTTATTCACTGCGTGACCACCACTGAGTAGTTGTATTGAATTTAGCCAGGACTGCTATAAGTATAGTCAGGTGTGTGGGTAAGGGATTGCAGCAATGCGTCTAGTTTTCCAAGTCATAAAATCTTCATTCTTGCTGATGAAAAAGGAACAATTGCTGACTTTTTCTATTTTTAAAGCCTATGAAATATAGAAGGTTATTTAATGCTCATGGAGAGGAGGAGGAGGGGACAAAGATGAACTTTGCTTGAGCTTTTTTTTTCTTCCTCCTTGGTTTTTACCTCTGGGAAAAGACGAAAACTCAATTTGATGAAAGTAACTGATTTGGAATATCAATTATCCATGAAAGAGATGTCCCAGACTCAGTGAACTGTCAGGAGGATTGTCACTACCACATGCATGCCTTCAGAAGTTAAATCTGAGGAGACAAGCTGTTGTTAGGAATCTTTCCCTGTACAGCATACTGCCTCTAATGTTCACTAAAACAGCTCTTAATTAGTATTTATTTTTTCTTTCTCTTCTTCCAATTTTTTTATGCAGCACCAAGGAAAAATTGGAGTTAAATTTAATGTTGGAACTGATGACATCTCTATTGAAGAGGTCAACGCAATCATTAATGATGGAAAATACCACGTAGTACGTTTTACAAGAAGTGGTGGTAATGCCACATTACAGGTGGACAACTGGCCCGTTATAGAACGTTACCCAGCAGGTAAGGGAGTAAACACATACTTCTGCATTAGTGGGTTGGATATTCAGAAATGAGATTGTTCTACCTCTGTTTTCATAGTTTTAGCTTCTTCAAGATGATTTAATAATTAATTGGGTAAAGAATCATGAGCAGAATGCAGTTTGTTATGATGACATTTCCTGAGTGAACAAAAAAGGCACATTTTATCTTTTGCCAAATTTAAAACATCAGTGAAACTGGAGAAATGTAAATGTCAGGCACAAAACAGTCAAGGTTTTGACTTTTTCTTTTCTCTCTCTACGTTCTTGTCTGTTTTTATTGGACGATTGTATTTAGATAAAGAAAAGGCTTTGACAAAAGCAACATAGGCCAAAAACAACAGCAAAAACAACTCTTAGCGTGGGGGAGAAAGCTTTTGTTCAAGAAAATGTTGCATGCATTCTTTAGGTAACTTCAGGTTTGAAATTTGGATAATAAACAGAAGTATTAGCTGCAGACATAGAGAGATGGTACATCAGTACTTACCTGTATTAAAGTGCATTCAATTAAGTCCAGTATAGGAATTCCGTCCTGCAAAAACTTTGCCTATGCAAGTGAGTAAACTTCAATGAGGTCACTTGCATAAAAGAATTTCCTGGATCAGGCCCCCTGGATCAGGCCCAAATGTGCATTGAAGGAACATTGCCCCACTCCCCACTTTCCTTTCCCTCCTCCCTTCCCATCTTTTGTATTCAGATTGCTCACTGCACTGTATACGCTGCTGTATGCTGTTCTCTTGCAGCATCTGATGAAGTGAGCTCAAGTTCACAAAATCTTATACTCACTATATAACTTATTTACTTAGTCCATAAGGACAATATCTGTAATTATTTGTTAAAAGCAACAGATCATACAGTTAAGCAATGTATTTCTAATTTAAAGGACTGTTGAGCCATTAACAATAATTTGTAAGCCTGCACATTATCTATTAACTATTTTTGTGTTTATTTATGTATTATTAAATTAAAGGCAGCACTCCAGAGATATAAGTGAAAGCTGTTCTGGTTTGCTTATTTGCTACATGTTTTTTATAGCTAAGAATAAATGGTAGGCCTGATTTATGTTTAAAAATAATCTTCCCTTTTAAGTAGGATCCAGGATTTATATTATAAGGAATATGCAATGCATTTCCTGTGCTAAGTATTAATTTGTTTTGGTTGCATACATTTTTTCTTTGCGTTTGAGTGGCTCTCCTCAGTTACACATGTAAGGAATAGAAGAAACCGTAGGTAAATGGTCACCTGCAGGTCAAATCTGGGACAGCGTTCATAATTTAAAATAAAAATGGAACTTGAACTATAAGGTGGGTGCATATAACCACAGATGCCTGTGATCTGTGTGGTAATACATGCAGAAAAATTTCAATTCTTGCTATTCAGTTAAGGGTGAGATATTAGTAGCATACACAGCAAAGTGTTTCCTTAAAGAAACAATGAAATATGTATCATGTGAACTTTCAGATATTTATGTTGCATTCTAAAGGAAAACATAGAGCATTAAAAGTAGCTGTAACTTTCTCCATTTTTTTAAACTTTAGTAGGGATTTGGGAAGGGAAGACTGGGGTAAGAGGAAGTCGAGTGGGACTATTAATTGATTAAAAGGGAAATGATTTTGAGAGAACATTGGTGAGAGCTTTGTTTGTGTAAGATAATACCTAGGATGTGGCATTATATTCATTTGCACTAGCTGTCACGTCTCTTTTGAAGCTCTGAAGTGGTCAGCCATGACGATACTGAACTGCCTGAAGGTATGCAGAACTCATTCATTCCAAACAGATATCAACATTGTATATACTAATAAAAAAACAAACATTAGCACACTAATATCCTCACTGTGTGAAATGAAAGCATGAAGTAGTAGATCTGTAGCACTAAAAAATCAGTATGTGGAAGACCGATATTCCCTTTTAAAAATAAGTGACCACATTCACACCCAAAATTTTAATTATGTTTTTTTACTTGGAGTGAATGTGCATAGCTTCTTTGTGCTAAAGATAATGATCATTCTCCATACTGAAATGAAAAATGCATAGATAGTGACCTCTGGATGCTGCAGTCCCTGCGGTGTCAACTGAAAAGTGTTATCCTTTTATCTTTTCATGAGAAAAAAACCCCTCAAAAATGTTGTGTGGAGATAGGGTTTCTAGAAACTTTAGAGAAGGGAGGGGAGACTATTTTTGCAGCGTTTGTTCATATTTTAGCAGTCAGTCTCCACTTACTAAATTAAAGTCAATTAAAATGATTTTATAAGTCATAGCTCAGAATTCTCTTGCTTGCATTATTGCCTGAACCTTACAGAACTGTTGTTGGAACATCGTATTGCCCTTCTGCAGACTATCTCATCACTTGCTAAAGCTGTTTCCTTTTTTCCCCTTTATTTCCTCCTCACATAACATCATCTTTTCCATATTCCTATTTATTTTTACATGTTATATCATCTAGCTTACAGGTCTTGCTATACCTTTCTTCAGACTTGGCTAGTTTTTTCATAGACAGATTGATGCATCAATTAGAGAGAGGTCAAACCAGCTCAAAAGAGTGTTAATCTCTGAACTATAAATGCTTCAGACAACTGCATGGTTGATTTATCTCTGAAGACATAAATAGTACCGCATTAAGAGCTCTCAGTCCAGTTCTTTAGAAAACAAGGTTTCTAGAAGTGAAGTCTGAAAGATGTTAAACACTGCAATTTGGCACTGCTGTATCCTTTTCGGATATGCTTCTGTTGATATTTTAGAGAGAGATGAACACCTAGCAGTTTTAGCTAGCCAGTGAACTTGGTGATACTTTAGCTTTTGATGGAGGACCCAGTGTAGTGGCTCCCTGCATTATGGGCCAAATTCTAGTCCTAATAATAAGTTCTAATCCTCAAAGGGAACTTACAAAACACCTTTCATAGATGAGCCAACAAACTTCACTTCATAAATCTACTAGGTACAAATAATCATGGACTCAATATAGACATTGAATTTCTGACACATTACAACTGGCCTGATGTCTGATTTACCAGGTACCTGCCAGACCTGACCTTGTACCCTTTTCTTCCCCGCCCCC
>NW_005841830.1:1972597-2021099 GCF_000455745.1 Alligator sinensis
CCCCCCCCCCGCCTTCCGCCACTCCCCCTCCTTTTCTACCCTTTGTATTTCTAAGTTCCAGCTATTTACTTTTTCACAGACAGACTCTTTTCTACCTTGGAAAACTACTACTGTAGAATCTCCCTTACTTACCTTTGGCTTTTCTCCCTTGTTTTTACCCCTTCCCTTCCCTGCTCTACCTCTTGTTTTCCTAATTTCCACCTATTTACATTCTCACTGACATCCTGTCACACTTTTAGCTTCTTTCATTCCTTGGAGTCTCAGAACAGCAGAGACTGCCTATGCCTGAAGAAGGGCGATTGCACCCAAATGCTTGCAAAGAACTTTTCCCCAACTACTCAGTTGGTCTAATGAAATATATCATATTTACTCAGAGAACCTTTTACAAATTTTATCTTTTGCATTCATGTAGTCCCATTAACTTTCATTTTAATGCCAGAGGTAATATTTTTGACATTTTTTCTCTTTTCTGAGATTTTTATTTCTAGTAAATTTTAATTTGTATATACCTTTGTATCTAAAGACAAGTTTATCTCCTTTATTTGCTTCTGGACTGTTAAAGTAAGAAAAAACTAAATTGGCAGTTTAGTTAATTGATCTGTTATTTTTAAATAACAGTCATTTGATTTTTCTTTCAAACCATTAGAAGATCTTCCTAACAGTTGCCTACAGCACATCTGATGAATTTTTCTTCTGTTACATTACAAAAGGAAAGGTTACATTCTGCATGACACTTTTATTCTAGTTAAAACAGTTGCCCACGATCAATCATTGTATGTTTTCAGTCAGGAGTCTAAAAGATATCAGTTGAGGATTTTCTTGAGGAAAGTTCTGTTTATAGACTTAGGTTGGTTTTAATTTCATTGCCTGTGTAATCTCTATCAGCTACCATCCATTTTTTCTTTCTCTTGCTGTTCCTCTTAGAAAAATTAATCAACATTTGTTGTTGAGTAAACAGGTTAGCTAACACTTCAAGCTAGGCTCTCATTGTCTGACTATAGGTTCACTAGAGGTTAGAAAAAAACTGATAATGCACAATGCTTCCAGAACTGTTTCTGAATGTTACCCTATGACTGATTAATGCAAAGTACAGAAACAGTCCTAAGAGTAGAAACTGGAATCAATGCTCCCTCCCAGGTGACTGCCCTAACTACATGGCTACAGAAGTATGCTCCCTCTTGAATACTCTGTCTTGCCTAATGAAGCTTGAATTCTTTTCTGCCCAGTGATGCAGCCTCAACAAGAAAGATGCAAAATGTCCTAGTACAGAATAAGCAAAAACCTGGTGATTAGGACTCCCTCAGATTGAGGAGATTCAAATTCCCATATTTCAGGAGGAAGTAATTCAACCTGGGTCTACCGCATACTGGGAAGGTCCTCATAACACATCACCAAGCTATAATATAAAATGCTAAACATAAAATATATATCACCAACTCTTCTTTCTCTAGCCATGTCTTAAAAGAAAGGAAGAAACCACCACTGCATTTTGTATATCTCAGTGTGTGTTGTACATGTTTTGAAAAGGTCTACCTAACCAAGTACCTCAGAAGAATTAGTTGTGGGGATGACTAGTTTCTGGATCCAAATTAGGCTTAACCATGAGATAGTCACTGAGCTGCTCATCTCTTTCAAGATTGGAGCTGTTCTAGCTGCAGAAACAGCTCTAAGCACCTGAAAAACTTTAAAGTAAACAAGGAAGGCACATATCCACTGCTGCAATGTACAGATTTTGGCAGTAGCTGATCAGAGCTTTTCAGGCATAATTTTTGCATTTTGATGCCTGAATTCTCGGGCCCCAATTTAGACTTCTAGCTTCTTTTGTGGACCTGGCCCAAAGATGCAAGATTGCCCTCTCGTTAAAGAAAGCATTAGAACTATGCAGTGTCCTTCAGTGTCTGCTCCCTGTTAAATTTACAACTTATTCCAGTTTTTACCAAATATTCTGAGCTTACTTGCTAACTCTTAGGCATTTGCTTGGAAATGGGATGAGTTATGATCCTTCTGTATATACCTATGCTGCATTTCACAGCTGACAAAACAGTTAATTGAGAAGGTTTAGGCAGAATAGTTCCAATCATTTTCTTATAGGCAATAAAATGAAACAGGCTAGCCCTGCACTAGAAACTGGCACTTGTATGTTATGTCCCTTGTTAATGATGACTGACAACTCTCTTCACCTCCCTAATGAACTTTGCTATCTCTTTTTTGCCCTTTTCTTGTTGCTCTCTCCTGTATATAGTACTATGGTTTCTTCTTGCTTTATCTCTGACAACTAAGGATTTGGGAAATTGATGCTGTCCTTGGGACGGTCTCTTGGTCTTGGGGACAATAGAGCTTCTGATCAAATCCAAAAGAATCAAAAGTCAGGAATGGTGACATAATGTCTAGATCCCATCCTGATGCTAGCCTTGGGCCCTTTCCACCACGGTGTGACATATACTGGTAGTGCCAGCAGTCTGATATCCATACCTGCAACACTTCTAAGTTTAAGATAAATATTTAAAGCAGTGATTCTTAACCTTATTATAATCAAGACACCCCTCATTAGACTCAAAACACCCATTAGAAAATGCTAGCTCTCAGCTTTTACTCATTTTGACTGCAGAAAAATAATAGAGCAATTATTTTTTTCACAAAGGCCACAGAAAGACCACAGCAGGTCAGAATGTTTTTGATATTATTGATTCCTATTTGAAATCTCAGTTTATTTTGTGAATTATGTAGGTGTTTGCATGCCTACAAGTGCTAGTATTGTGTGGCACCCTTGAAGGTATCTCGGAACACCCCAGCCTGCCATGGTACTCTGGTTGAGGATCACTTGCTTAAAGTTAGACATAATTACATGTAAATGTTCATTTACATGCAATTCAAACCTAGGAGATTTTTCTCTCTGTACAGTATGAATATGAATTACCGATTTGATTGTCTAGCCAGAGGAAGGTCTGCTTGTCTTCTCATTTCCATCTTCATATCTTAACTGCTTTAGAATGGGAAAAAATACCAAAAGAATGAAAAAGTCCCAAAGTCAAATCTGCATATCCATCTGATGAGAAATACCTTTCAGATCCAAGCCCTGGACGCCATCTGAATCGATTCAGAATATCAGTTTCTAGGGTCAGGTCTGATTGCCAGGTGAAATTATTGAAATCTCTCAAACTAGTACCAGTCTAGCAAATTATCTATGATTTTGCTAGATAGTCTAATAAAATGTAATAGCACTACATTGCCTATTGTAGCTGCCTCTGCCAAGTCCCAAATAGCTCATCATGGAACATGAAATGCAGGTGAAACATATATGCCTCCCTCATTGATTGCAGCTGTTCTAGGATAATCTTCTAAACCACCTAGGGCCACTACTGTAAGCTCATGGAGCCTCAGGATGTTCTCTATATTAAGACAGCATAGATATGACATGGTATCCATTTCAGTCTCAGATGAGATGTGAAGTAGATTCTCCTCTTTTCTTTGACCAGTGAGAGACATCCATCTTACCTTCCTTTTCCCCATTTCTGTTTCCCTCTGAGGCAGTTTTTCTATAAGCAACAGAGTACATGTCCAACTCTCTGGCTTCCATATCTTCTCCTTTGCTGCTTTAAGGAAGGTTTTCACATTCCTATTTCTGCTGTCTCTACCCATGGGACTGATTCAGCCAGGGATGATGAAGAACCAGCTATTCTGATTGCTTGCAAAACTAACAGACTTGGAGTAATTGTCCCTTTTTCTTGTGTGGAACAAAGCCCTTGAAGTCTGAAAGATGTTGAAGTCTGAAAGTCCAAAGACAAATGTCCAACTGAACTAGTAAACCTCACATCAGGGTGGAGGCTTCAGATGGAATAAACTTGCTGCCAACTAAGCTTCTGGCCGGTATGAGATGGATCTAGATTATCCAGTGTTCCTGAGCTCCTTTTAATTTTCAGGCATTGAGAAAACAGTTCATTTGTCGTGATAATTAACCATTCCCCTAAAGATTATGATTCCAAAGAGAGCAAGAGGCAGGCTGAACTCCCATGAATTCTTCTTCTAGGAGAACAGAGGCAGAACATTATGCAGTATTGGGGAGGGAGGGAGGGTGCTCTGCATGAGAAAGGGTTTGTTCAGTATACATGTGTCTTGATGGCATTTGGCTCATGCAGAAAGAAGGAAACAAGATACCAATCAGTCTGCAGTTCTCTGGTTTATCTAGTAGGCCTGCACCTCCTGTCCTGGGAGCCAGAACTTATCCATGATGCATTTCTTATGTCTAAGGAATAAGCTTTTCATTGGTTCTATGAATTTTACCACTGTGCCTGGAAGCTAACTTCTAAATCTACAATGGATGTACAGGTAATAATGGTAGGTAAGAGAGAACCAGTTAACATAATTTATTTTCACAAAGACTTTGACCGAACCCCATATATGAAAGCATCAGACTGAAAATAAGGAATGTATATGGGGAAGGGGCAATAATTTATGTGAGAAACGCTCTTTCGTGTTTCAGAAATTGACTAGGACTCAACACCCCCCCCCCCCCCCCCCCCCCCCGGGTCAGATTGTCAGCTCCTACAAAACACTAAAATCTATTAATTTCAACAAAACTACCATAAGTGTACAGTAGTGGAAAAACAGGGAAAATATTTGATAGCAACATTTGGCATAGATTTAGGTTGGTCAAGACTAGAGAAGACTTCATCAAAAATGCAGATAGTTAGGTCTTAACAGAGGTGAACATAAACTGGTCAACCTACTATCCTTTTCTTGCACATGTTCCAGTTTATGTACACCTTTATTAAAAATGAGTGAAAGTATCCCAGATGAGATTTCCCAATGTGATGAAAACATTGCTGACTCTACTGCAAATATGTCTCATGATACAACCTGTCAGGATCTTGTTTGCCTCATGGCCGCATTGTGTTGGTGATTCATAGTCATCCAACAATTAACTAATATATCCAGAGCTTTCTCTCTTTTTCTCTTTTCCAGCTGATAAATTCCCAATTTACAGCAAAAGTTCTGGTTACAAGTCCCCAAGGGTATACTTTTTCACTTTGTGCTGTTGAATTTTATCCCAGTTCTATTACTCCAGACCTAAAGGTTATCCAGTTCTTCCCTATCCTCTTCTGTATTAACAACAAATGCTTTATAGTGACAATGACTTCTGATTTTGTTTTCTTTGTAAACTGTATTGGTTCTGAATGCTATCTTAAGGTCTCAGAATGAAGTCACCAAACTTGTATTGTTATGACAATGTTGAACTCAACCACATTTTATTAATGGTGGCTTGATGTGCACACCAACAGTTGGCTTTGTTTTAGTATCTAGCTCTTTTATGTCTTTAGCCAGATGCCATCACTCATAAGTCTACCTGGAGAGCTTTAAAAAAATAGAAACTAATCTGTTTGGTCTCTTCTTAGTCAGCACTCCATTTTCAAGTATGCATCTGTGTGTAGTGCTAACTCAAAAGTTTGCTTGTATCAATAGAAAAATCCTACTCCTGTGGACTCCGAATATAACATCACTGAGATCTTTGATTTCACTTTTCAAAGTTGTCTTCTGAACTTCTGGCTAGAGCGCTACTGACACTTCATTATATGTGGATGATCAGCTGCTCCGAGAAGCTGAAAACTGACATCCTCTGAAGTATTGGTAGAAAGAAGTGTCCAATACATTTTAAGGAGTCCATGTTTTAAGGAGTCTATTCAGGAGGATGTTTGGAGGGTGGTCTAAAATATCTAGTTTCACTTGATATAGAGTCTATTCGCAAGTAATGGGACCCTGTGTATCAACCTCTATATCTGCATGTCAGGCAATCCAATAATCTAATACTTTTCTTTTCAGCACAATCTGTTGTTATCTGCCCTTCAGGCAGTTTCTTACCTACCTAACAATTCTTGTGTTAATCCCCATCTTCTTCAGCTTAACTAATCATTTTCCACGTGGCACCATAACAAATGCTTTACTGAAGTCTAGGTGGATTAGATCTATAGCCTTCCCTTTGTCTAGAAAATTGGATATCTTATCAATGAAAAATATCAAGTTTCTATGGAATGATTTACCTTTAGAAATACGTGTCACATTTTATCCTGTTTTTTCAGTTACCTAAACATCTTTTATTAGTCTTTTCTTCAAAATTTAGAAGTCTTGCATACTATTGACTAGGTAGTTGATTGGACCACTTTTTTTTTTTGTCAAACACAGGTAGTAGCCTTCCCATTCTCCAATCATGATTTCACTCTCATCTAAGAAAAAAATATTTTATATCTTTGTTTTTAGATCTGTGATACCATGTGCCTTCCCCCCCCCCCCCCCAAAAAAAAATTATTTTGGGTAATGGATGATGTCAATTAGTACTCTGACACAGAACCAAAAGGGTATCCCAACTCAGCTGAAATTCTGGCTTTGAACCAAGAGGGTGTGCACCGTAGTGATTGATGTTGTGTCCCCTTTGGCCTCCCCCCCCCCCCCCCAAAAAAAAATTATTATGTAAAGTATTTGGTTCCCCTGACTAAAGTGCTTGAAGTTCTTCGAGGCTGATTTTCCCAACTTATTTGGGGTCATTCCTGTTATTATTTCTTCATGTCCTATAGCCATCTTTTCTTTGTACTTGTAGTCAGGAAGAAGAATGTGTCAGTTTAGTTTTGGGGCTTCCTCACTACATATCCCCACTTTTAATTCATCTTTCTCTTTTTCTTTATATGGTTAAAGAATCTTTTGCTATTTGTTTTAATATCCTTTTTAACCTGTAACCTGGCTTGACTTTTGATAGATCTCACTTTTTACCTACATTATTTTTATTCCTAAGACACAGCTTTCTTTCCTAATCAGTCACTTTTTCTGTTCCTTGAAGGGTCTTTCCTTACTCTGAATATGCCTTTTTGAGAGCCTATTCATTTAGTTAAGACCAGAGCATGATTTTTTTAACTCTTGTGTGGGCTGCATGTTCCAAGTGATTTTTGCCCATTTCACTTTAAAAAAAATTGTAAATATTCTCCGTGTTTGAGTCTAGGAGTTCTTTAATACAGTTGGCTTCACTAACTAGCTCTCTTAGGCCTTTGGCATGTTACATTTATCAGGCAATTCATGTGTTAACTGTGTGATAAATTGTAACATACCACAGTTTGAACCTAAGTATCATATGATAAAATTTCAAACCAGCCACAAAGATATCCCACATTTAACGAACATCTTTGTGGCTGATTTGTATCACCCTTTAATTTGAACATTTGGCATATTAAAGTCCTACTGTGCAGCCTGACTTTAAAGGTGCCAGCCCACAGGGAGCCAATGTGTTGGCAAGTTCAAATCAATATTATAGGGCTTTCAATGTGTGTGCAGGCACTGAGCTGCATGTATCAGCTTTAAACTTGCCAATGCATGGAGAGCTCATTGGGCTTTCACGTACTGGCACCCTTAAAGCCATGCTGAGCTTTAAAGGTGCCAGTGTCTGTGGGTTCCTGTACACATGCAGGGAGACTGCTCTGATGTGTTATAATTACAGCACATTGGAAGAGACTCAATTAACTGAGCCTGCTGGAGTGTCATAATTACTACACTCCAGCAGACATCAGCATCACGTGTATCAGTGTCCCCATACTGAAAAATGGCAGTGGGACACTTTAACTAAAACTCATTGGAGCTTTAGTTCAAAGTACCCTGCCACCATTTTTCAGCACGGGGATGCTGATGCACATGATACCGCGGATGCTTTTAATCAGTGGAGCTCTCGGAGCTGCACTAATTAAGCTCCCGCTTCCCCCCACCCTACACCTCCTGGAACAAGTCTATAAATGCCCTGTGAGCACAGAATCATGATCCTGGGTTCCCTGCGTGTCAGGACCTTAGAAATCACAGCATCAAGGACCAGTCTCTGATGCTGCACCTCCGAGGGCCATCACACTTTAGGATCTGAGTAATTTTATCCTTGGTCCCTAATATCATGTATTCTGCCATACCAGGTCTTGAATGTCTTATTGGAATTTTTGGGCTCTGGGATAAAATTCCTCAGGTCCCATCATATGTTTTAATTAACATCTCCCAAGGGCTTCATTTGATCAAATTTGCCCCTTTGAAACTTAGAACCTTACTTTACTGGAGTCTACTTTTGCTTGTTTTTCCTTTTAATTTAAAATGAATCAATTTCATGCAATTACTGAGTCCAAAGTTATTTTCTACAGCTAGTTCTTTTATAATGATCTCATTACTTACTAAATCCAAGTCTAAAGTACTATCATCTCATTGTTTTAGAGAGTACTTGGTGAAGAAATGTCTTAGCTATTGCATCCAGGAAAACCTGGATTCTCCCATTACTAGTTTAATAGTATTAGGAATAGCGAGTATATGAATGGAGGGAGAATATTATGGAGGTATATAAAATCATTAATTGCATAGAGCAAATAGATTGGGTACTTCTTTGTCTTTTCTGATATCAAAAGAACAAAGGATTAATCCAAAAAACGGAAACACTTAAAAATGATAAAAGAAAACACATTTGACATGGTGTATAATTAACCACAAAGAACTCACTCCTCCTGAAAGGTATCAAGAATATAGTGAGATCCAAAAGGCTGTTGCCTTCATAGTATTCAAACAAGGCTATATATCTGTATGGATAATGGGAGCAATCTTAATTACCAGGAAATATATCAGCAACTAACTAACAGAATTAAGTTTGAGGCTTCTCAGATATGTTTTTCTGTGTCCAGTGCTGGTTTCTCTTTCTTTCTTCTGGTCCCTTTGATTTGACCGTTGTCCAATATCTGAGATAATTTTTATATCCTATGTGGGACAAGACATAATATTCAATGTATTTTCATGGCTCCTGCAAAAGGTTGTTGTTGATAAAAATAGCAGTACATTTCCCCATCTTTTTAGCTCAATTTCTACCAGAACTAATGTAAAGTCAATGAAATAAAAAGGAACATGAAAGATTAGAAAATTGCTTCAGCCTTCCATCTTCTTTAAATAAAAAAAGGCTGACTCTTACCCAAACAAGAGTGTACAGTAATTCTCTTTTTAAAAAGTGGTTTCAATACTGCTTCTTAAATCAGCTTTTTAATTTGACAGCTTATCAGGTTTTTCTGTCAGATAATGTTATATAATCATGTTTCCTAAGTCTGCAGATAGATTTAATTTTGACTTTTTTTGTCCCCATCTTGGATATCCTAGTAAAGTGCACAGACTCATCCCTTCTTATACTGGATATATTCTGTAATTAAAGTAAAATGTTAATAAATGTGTGGTGCAGTTGTCATTATTTTATCACAGAAGATGTAATATTTTTCTGGTAAATATAGTGAAATAGCACAATGCATCAAATTTAGATGGGGAAATAAAAATTTCAAATGAATCCTTATTTGCAAAGAATTATTTTAAAATATTAAAATAAACATATTTGTGTTCTTTTGTTTTATGACAGACTGGTAGAGATAGTAACTATAACATTGTTTTAATTAGGTATACAGAGGTATAGAAACTAAATTCCTTAACAACACAGTAATCCCTGAGGATTCCCTTAATTGTTAGAAGAGAAGACAGGAATTAAACAAAAGTCTAATAAGCAGGAATATGTAAAGTATGCTTCTATAAGAGATTTTCCCACTAGACATTTTAAAAACATTCTAAAAAGATTATTGTCTGTTAAAAATTCCTTATATCAGATAATAGAGGAAGAAGCATCACCAATATTTGGGAAACGTTTCCTCTAGCTTCATTTTCCTTGATGTCCTTGCATTATCTTTCACATTTATTTAATTTTTTGAACTACAAAACTCAATAGGGTAAATTGAACTATTCAAAATGCACCAAGGCAGTTTTCTAAAAGGTATAGGAGAAATGCAACGCTTTGTCAACTTCTTTATCAAATTATTTTGTTATCTTATAACTTCCTTTCTATTTTAAAATTTGTATAATGTTTTACAATAATATTTTCAGGACACTACAACTGCCATTATTTTCTTATGGTGGGGGAACCATAGGCATCTATGTAAAGTTAAGAGACAAATGTGAGTCTCTCCATGTTTCCCTTTCATTTCAACCAGGCCTTTCCCAGAGTTATATCCTGTGCTCACGTGATTATTCACACTGGCTACTTTGAGAACAGTTGTATGAGAAAGCTGAACAGACTTTGATTACATAATTTACCATCTAAGGTAATATAGTTATCTAGTCACTTATGCAAATGACACTATCTAGTTTTCAGACAGGGAGTTTCACCTGTAAATAGCAAAGCAGTTTGCAAAGGGGGGTAAATGTTATATGTGGTTTATAAATAGGTTTTTAGATGATTGGTCAAGTTCACACTGTTGAACATGGGTCTCCTCATGCCTCATTTACTGGATGAGGCCCTTCCCCTGTTGAATTCAGCACTACTCTCACCTGTGAGTAAAAGTTATGGGAATATAGGAATGCAGTACAGTGGAGTTGCATCATATGCGCATTTAACTTACGTGAATTCAACTATACACGGGGTGGGAGGGGGGGCGGGGGCTTGAGTTTGCACGCGGTGCTGCTGCTTACCTGGAGGCCCATTATGGCGGTGACGGCCACTGCCTCCAAAACCTCCCGCTGTCACCATGGAGCCATGCCCGGAGCTGTGTGGCCAGCCACCGGGCGGCAGCGGTAGCGTAGTGGTGGCCAGGTGGCATGCAGCCATCCCCACCACCACCCCGCGCTGTGCCGCTGCCACTGGCCGCACAGCTTTAAGCACGGCTCCGCAGCAGTGGTGAGAGGTTTTGGAGGCAGAGGCAGTCACTGCTGGCATGGTAATTTTGACTGTACACAATTTTCGCCTTATGCACTGACTTTAGAACCTAACCCCTGCATAAGATGCGACTCCACTGTATCAGGAGTATGACCCCAGTTTTAGTATACTTTGCTGAATGGTAGGATGCATGTATCTTCCTGTAAAATAAAGGTTAATTCCACTCTATTGTCAGCTGATTAGAATATGTAAGATAACTGTATGAGAGCTGTGCTATCTACCAAATATTGCTTTTGTAATGCAGATAGTTTTCATTAACTCCTGGATCAGCCCTGAGGTTGCTCTGAGACCTGATCCTGTCTCAGGACAGCACAGATCAATGCTGTGTTGAGCCTCCCAGCCACACAATTTGCTATCTAAAATATGAAAAACAAAATTAATTTCTACCTAACAACATATATCCTCAGGATATGAGGTTGTTTTTTTTTTATATATTGGTCACATTTGTACATGTGTCCCTGGATATATTTTACTGGTGTTGAGGGGTGTGAAAACAGAACAGTACTTTTCTTCAAGACAAGACCATTTATTAAGATAATGAATTTTAGAAGTCACTATAATTGCCACCCTGGCTTGTCCCAGATAAAGTTTCAAGAGACCCAACCTAATTAATCAGGTAACCATGAAGACAGTCATCTCTTTTTTATGTATGCATGAATGTACTCTTGTCTTTTTCTTTACATTTTGCAAATGCAGGGTGAAACAGTACTGAACAGGGTGAAACAGTCACTGCTGAAACAATACTTATTTCTATCTCCTCATTATTGCATATTTAGTCTCCGTGCATTTTTAATTCTTGCCAGGCAAGAAAGAAAAACGTATTTTAGGAAGAAAACATCCTGAATTCTTAACTATTCACCTTTTCAGATGCACTGTTCCTTTAGGCTAGGAATAGATGTTCAAAAAGCCTGAACCTGAATTGATTCAGTCTTTGCAGGTTACTCTAACCTGGCTAGGCTAAACCAGTTTGTAACCACACAGACATCCCAGAAATGCAGGCACATGCCTGAAGTGGCTCAGGCTAGAAGCTGGGGGTGCTAGAGTTGCCCTCCCTGTCCCTTCCACAGTGCTGAGCTGAGGGGGGGTGGGTATGGCCAGGCCCTGGTAGGATGCTCTGATTAAGGAGGGGTTCCAACAGCTCAGCTGGCAATTGATAACACAGTGTTTATCACTCCTAAGTGTTTATCACCCCATCAGAAAACACAGCCGTTCTCCATTAATTCAAGCTCTTCTTAAACGCCTTTTCCAAGGAAGGAACTAGTCTCCAACAGCATTATAGACAGCATATAGTCTGCTAGTTAATGCTGAGAGGTGTCTGTGTAAGGCAGAGGGGAGGGGGGAATCCCTGCTTAGCAAGGAATGGTGAGGCAAGGAGGGGAGCAGGGGGAAGCCAGGCAGCCACCTGCAGTCTCTGCCAGATCTCCAGCCAGGGAGCAGAGGGGAGGGGCCAGCCCTACTGTGGAGCAGAGAGCCCCACCCCTTATAGAGAGCATGCCAGGATGCTGCAGGAGTCTGGTTTAAGTTAAACCAGGAAGCTGATGAACCCTAGGCTTTTGATTAATAGCAATTCAGTTTTAGCGAGTTCTATAGCATTGTTTTATTAAAACGCAGTTGAAAAATAATGTAAGCCTTCCCTTTTTTTAATCTTATCAGGAATAAATTACTTTGCTCTAGACAAGGTAAAGCAGTTATTGCTGAACTAGAGGGTCTTTTGACAGCATATCCCAGCCATCAAGATAAAAATGAATGGAGCTTTCTTTTATGAATGCAGCCATAGTCAAATTCTGGAGTATGCACAATCTCAAATAAAGTTTAAATAGGGGTTGAACATATACCACTATACAAGGTACACAGTAACTATTCTTTCCTAATCTGTAGGCCAGGGCCTGATCTAACATACTATAAATAGAGGTAACTCCATTAAAGGCATTAGAATTGCATATGAAACATACCTTTTTTCCCCAAAAAAGCAGCTCATGGAAATTGGAGGGAGGGGGTGCATTATATGCAAGGAGACATAGGAACAGCATTTTGTTCTGCGTAAGCTTTTGCCAGTTGAAAGCAAAAATAAAGTCTGTCAGATTCAGAGGGGGCATATCTACACATGGTATGAATACATCTGAATTAACTCCAGTGTAGTTTGTGACTGAGTTTATTGCTCCCAGGGGCAGCTTTTACATGTGCTCCTGGAACCACAGCATGTTGAGCCGGGGCAGAGCAGCCCCAGCTGGCAGAGGACTCAGGGGGACAGCAGGCCAGCTCAGGGCTGCTTCGCCCCAGATCAACATGTTGCGGAGGGGCCAGCTGGGACCTGAGGGTGCTCTAGCATGGGGCTAGCCACGAGGCAGCCCCTGCAGTGAAGCACCCTCCTGTCCCAGTCATCCCCATCAGCGTCTACATGTGCATTGCTGTGCACTAAAGAACTGTGCTATAGGATAGTACTTGTATTTACAACTACTGACCTGTGGTGGTGTTGATTAGTTTCCTACAGCTTAATAGGGGCACATGTGTAGATGTTGAGACTTTACTGTGGAAATAATTAGGCCGCTCCACAGTAAACGTCTTGGGTAGATTCACCCAGGGAGTATAACAGTAAGCAGGCTGCTACTCAGTGGGCACATCTACATGCACGCATTTACTGTGTAGTAACTGAAATTACCGCATAGTATGGGCACACAACTATACATATATACCCTGCACAGTAAGTACGGTGACTTATGCTGACTTGAGCATAAATTTGATACCTGCATCATGCAGGTATCAAATTTATGCCTGATTAGTTACTGCACAGTAATGCACATGTAGAAACCTTACTGCACAGTAACACTGTATGTGTGCACTTCACTGTGCAGTAAATTTAAGCTGGCGTTAATGCACATGTAGACACTCACAGTTACTTATTACAAGGAAAGATTTTTTTTTTTCATTCTGACTTCCAAAATCAAGGTGTGTATCTTATCTTGGGGCATGTTTTATGCAGCAAAATATTTGTACTCCCATATGAATTAGTGGAATTGAGATTTGAATCAGGCCTATATCATTGTTTTACTCAATAGACTGATTCAGGGGAGTTGAATGGTCTTTTTGGTACTGCATTAAATTTAGTAGGCTCTAAAATATTGAATGAAATATAAAGTTATCAGAACCCAGAATAATAAAGGCAAATTTGATTTTCCCCTATTGCAAAACTAGAAGGTGATGACAGGCTGCTGGTTTAAAATTTCAGAGTTAGAACTGCCTGACAGGGAAAGGGGAAATACTGAAAAAATAGGCTTGTTTTAAAGAACAAATTGTGGTAAAAGTTTTACTTAATGATGATTTATGTATTGCATGGAATCCATAAACATGTTTTAGCTTTTAAAACACAAACTATAATATAAACTTACAACAAATTAATCCAAAGATTTCTCAAGCATTTCAGTTTAGGATCCCAGTTTTTCATTCCTTTCCCATTCAGAGTTCTCATTCAAATTCTCTCCTGTTAAAGAAAAAAATAACAATTTAAGAGGTTATTGAGATTGCACTATTAATTACACTGAAGTCAGGAAATGAGGTGCAGATGAAGATGCATGTATTTAGGCAGAAAATGTTCAGGCACCCTTTATACCCATAAAAATACTACCCATTTATAAATAAGGTCCTTAATGAACACAAGTCTCACTTCCAATCAGAAAATAGGTCAGTGTTTATTTTTAAATGGTCAGCAGTCAAATGTTTATATTCTCAGCCGTCAACTTATTAAATGCTGTATTTATTAGATTTTTTTTTTTATATGCCAGCATTCCCAACAAAGACTGTGAGAACAAGGGTTAATGACATTTTTGGAAATATGTACAGGGGAACAATGAGTTGGAGTAGGTTGGTTATTTTATGTCTGTTTACTCCATTGATGAGATTGCAGCTGGAATACTGTATCCATTTCTAGTGAGCATATTTAAAAAAGACACTGAGAAATTGGAGTACACGTAGAATAGTCACAGATACAATTTGAGTGCCCTAGAAATGCCTTGCAGTGAGAAACTTAGAGAGTTTGATCTATTTAGTTTATCAAAAAGAAGATTGAGAAGTGACTTGATTACAGTGTATAAGTACCTTCTAGGGGAGAAAATACTTGATACTTAAAGAGCTCTTTAATCTAGCATAGAAAGGCATAACAGGAACCAATGGATAGAAGATGAAGCCAGAGAAAATTAAAATGAGAAATAAGGCATAAACTTTTAGCTGCGACTGTGATTAAATGTTGGAACAAAGTATCAAGTGATATCTTCAAATCAAAAATGGAAGCATTTCAGAGAGATGTGCTTTAGCCAAATGCAGGTTCTTCATTAGCCCAACAGAAGCTAATGGACTCCATACTGAGATAAGTGGATGAAAATTAACGGCCTCTGAAGTTAGCCTAGGTCTGTGCTTGCACTTAGGAGTGTTTTACCAGTACACGAATACCAGCAAAGCACTTCTAGTTTGGACACAGTTATACACAGTTCGGACAATGTTTTTGTCTCTACTAGGAAAGCCATCCTGACAAGTGAAACAAGCTGTACAGGTAAAAGGAGAGTTTTGTTGGTCTAACTGCAGCTATGCTAGGAGTATTGTGTTGTATAATAGAGAACATTCTGTCCTTGGATTGTTTCAAGAGAAGTCAATAAGGTTTGTGTATATGCATTCAAGAGCAGTAATTGGTTATTGAACTCATTATCACTTGTCTTTATGGAGTTTTTTTCACAGTCGCGTATTTTTATACTCTCATAAATCACAACAGAAATGGACAATAGTCAGCAGTACTTTTCTTGTACAGGCCTTTCAACCTAACATCTTACAGTTTATGGACATGTTTGTCTAGCTAATTTAATGGCTGTAATTGAGAAATACTCCATGGAACACGTTTGTACATGGCTTTGTGAACAGGCCTTATTGTAATATAATCCATACCTTGCATCTTACCTGCCATCATTCCATGAGCAGGATAACCCTGGATATTCTGTGCAGAAATCAAAATAGAATGGCCCTATTTTTTTTATTTTTTATTTTTTATCAATAATGGCTTTTTAGCCTAGTCTTTTACTGATGGTAGCAGTCCACCTCTGGTGATTAGATATTTTTAAATCATGACTGGATATATTTCAGTCTTAATGCTGAGCATTGATGTGTCACCTCCAGTGTTCAGCTTTTGCAATAACAGCATATGCGTGTGTGCATTAACAACAACAAGGATTATAGGGATAACTACCTGTTTATCAGGATGAATGTATGGTGCCTCGCATTGATTTTATGCCAGTAATTTCAATTGTAAGTGTGGAACAAAGGCAGGATATGGATCTACCTATGAATTCCAAGTTTATTAATCAAGGACATCATTAACGTTTAATTACTGAAGAATTTTGCATCTTTTAGCTTAAAACTAGATGTTTATTTAATACTTTATCATACTTAGCACTGAGCCTTTAAAACTACCTAATATTTAAATAGCATATTGCACCATATTTTAATAATGCATTAGTGTTTTGCGTTAATGAAGCTACTTGAATTTATAAAGTAGGGAAGATGATAATATCCATACCAAATTTCTTTAACATACTGTATTTCAGTCTATTGTTTAAAAGGTCAAGTAGTTTCTTGAGGAAAAAAAGTGGATTTGTAAATTATATCAGCAAGCCTATTTTCTGCAGAAGATTATTCATTTCCCTATTTAACTTTTATAAGCATTTGAAAGAAGCAGTATCTATGTTTTTGTATGTGTACTTGCAAAGGGATTTTGTAAAATAAAAGGAAAATTAAAAGTATTAGCAAATGTCTACATTTTAAATATGTCTTGCAGATTTGCACTGAGATCAATCTTTGTGATATAATGTTTGAGTTCATATTCATTTTAAAATTAATCCTTAAAAAAAAAAAAAGATTAAGTTACCTAACTTCCAGCAACCAGTTTTTAAATTAGGCCTCACTAACTTTAATATAGAGTAGCCCCTCCCACGGGATATGATTATGGATAAGCAGTTTTGATCTCGAGTCATCTGCTGGAGGTGAGAAAATACACATAAAAAAGTATAAAAATACATATGGAGAAACATATACATAAGATTTGGTGTTAAAGCCTTTTTTCCTTTCCCCTCTACACTCAGAAAGTACAGCTGTCCAGACTCCCTTGATATTTACTCTCCTAGAACCACCAGAGAAGAATTTCACCTTCACCTGGAGATGTTTTCTTTAAACCTTACTCAGCAAATCATTTAAGGACATACTCCTGTTCTTTAAATGACACCCATACTAAGTGCTTTGCTGTGCTGGATCTGGTCTACTGAAGTGAATTCCCTGTGAAGTTATCAAAAACAGTAGTTGTAGTACATCTATCTATCCCCTTCCACTCATTCCTTCTAACTCACAAATTACTAACTTGTCTTCCTCTTTAGTACCAACACCCTGAAAATGAATCTCACAAAGGGATTTGTATTGGGATTCTTTTACCTCCTCACCCTCTCCAAATCTCCCCTAACCATGAAATTTAAGAAGGATTTCAAGAGAAAAGTTTTTAATGTGGAAATCTTAGCCATTTCAGTGTTACAGCTTCCAATTTGTTTTTAATCAGAACCCCAAATAAAAGTAAAATGGCTAGATTTTATAATTCTCATGATCCTCATGTGTTTGTATCTAGCTACTTCTCTCAAATACCAGTGTGGACTGAGATGAAGCATACGCATTTTCAAAACAAAAGCTTTAGTTTGGGAAAAATTATAATAGGGAGGGAAGAGTTACAAGAGTTACATGGGGAGATAAGGGCCATCACACAGGGCTACAACTAGCTATACAACCTGAGAGGCTGGTGCCAAAAGCCTCCATTATTTATATATGTCTAACGTTATGTACATAGTTAAGACATTTTCATACATAAATGCTTAACTAGCAAATAAGAACTATATTCCAGCCTGGTTGACAACCAGTTTAGAGTGTACATCAGGGTGCAATTTAGTTCTTATTTCTCAGTTAAGCTTACCTTTGCCTTTGCTAGATAGTTTTGTATGTAGACCTTCACTCACCAAAAAATCCACATCGAGGTAATATGGAGTCCACCTACATGAGGCAGCTTGCAAGACGGGGACCTAAGTGTGTGTGTTAATCATCAATGTGAAATATTTTCTTAATTATGAACCCTGTCTCCAAAGGGAAAAAAATCAATAATGTTTCATAAACCATACCACAGCACTGGAATCCTCACGTTAATTGAAATGAAAAATATTACTGCAGGGTTTTGGTTTGGGTTCCCTACCCCCCTCCCTTTTTTTTATATATATATTTGACCAGCTTATTTCATTGTTAAGACATAAAATGAAATCATTACTGAGGGTTCACCCATGGCCATTATTCTGTTGCATGGTGGACTGCTCATTAGAGTACTAAGGCACTAAAGCACTCCTCTGCTTTTATCTCTCTGAGCATCTGTTTCTATTATTTACAGTTTCTGTTGCTATACCTTGCCAAAAGCATTTTTTTAAAAAGAGTGTGTACAAGTTTAAACCTTTCCATTTGAAACAGATTATTCTTTTATAGTAAAATATCTGCAAGGCATAAATACACAAATTGAAATGCCACTTTTAGACATAGCTGAAAGTCTGAAAGTCTAAAGCTTTCTTTGGCCAAGGGCTACTTATTTTGCTGCACTGCTGACACAGAACAGATTTTTCTCTCTTAAATGCCATTTTCTATCAGTCTTAGTGCCTTTGGCTTTTTGCTTTGCCAAGTCTTGGCCAAATAATAGCCCCTCTTTTGTTGTTTCAGTTGGCTTATGTGTAATCATGTATAGCCGTTGAAGATTGAGCTGACACCACTTAGAATAGATGCAGTGATTATGACAAAGCACTTCTGTGGTCCTGGACATTGGGACATAATGGTGGTGAACTCTCAATAATTAACCTGCTTTGGGAAAGAAAACAAGTCAACAATTTTCATTTTCACAATTGCTTTCACTTAATCCAGTTCTCTGTTAGCTACAGTTGATACTGATCGTTTTGGATCACTTATGATTTTTGCCTCATCCATGTAACAAGAAGTAAATTTTGCTATATAGGCCTAAACAGATATTCATTAGGGGTGTGCGAAGGTTTGGTTGCTGATTCAGTTTGGCAGAGATTCGGCCCGATTGGGTGGCCGAATCTCTGAATCTGAATTGAATCAGGAGACCCTTTAATCTCTCCAAATTGAATTGGAACCCTCTGAATTGATTCAATGAGATTCAATGATTTGGACATAGACACAGCTTTAAATGTTTTTTTTTTTACTTACCTTGAGGTACCAGGCGAATTGTGAATGGTGAGATGGTGGGGTGGATGGAGTGTCCCACAGGAGCATGGGGTGGGGGTCCCCAGCGCGGTCACCGGCAGACCTGGAAGTGGGCCAGAAGCTTGGCGACTGGTGCGTCCTGGGTTGGGGGGGGGGGGCGGGGCATGCAAGGTCCCCCCATGGCCAATTGCCAGGGCGGGGTGGGGGAGTCTGCCACCGAGCATGCAGGGGGTCCTCCTGCACTCCTGTGGGATGCTCCATCCACCCCACCATCACAGCATTCACAACCCATGCGTGGTACCTCAAGGTATGTAGAAAAAACATTTAAAACTATGTCTATGGCTGAATCACTGATTCTCTGAATCAGTATCGAATTTTCAGATTTGGATTTGGCCAAATTGAATTGGGACAGTGATCCAAATCAATGAATTGAATCACTGTCCCCTGAATTGGGCCAAATCCGAATCAAATACGACCCGCTTCGCACACCCCTAATATTCACAATACCTTGCATTGACTCCAAACCAGACCAGTTCAGTTCTTATAAGTTTATTTAATACAATAAAAGGCCACGTTCTGTCCTTTCTTCTATACTGGTCAACACCAGAGAAGAATTTATTTACATAATAATTTTTCCATTTTTTATTACTGTTTATATGTTTTAAATGATCTAGGAAGAATATATATATATATGATGTATACATGCCTCTTTTTTATGTGTGTATATACACATAACCATGCATACACATATACTTTTTCACACACATTCTCGAAGTGTTAATATGTTTCACTAAGTATAATAACATTTAATGATATGAGCAAATGACCCTTTGACAGCGGTGCCCTTGTCTGTTCTTAGCACACCCAGTACATTCAAACTTAATTGGAAGATTTGCGTGCAATTAATAAGACCTTTTTTACTAATAAATTCTACTTGAATAGTAGATACTTCTGGGGATAGGGATTGATGGGAATTTAAAATAAGGGCCGAACACAGTGCTTTTCATTTGCCATTGTTCATTTTTATAATGTGAATATTATTTCTCTGAGTGACATTCTACACAGCAGCTATCTAGCAAAGCACAATGAAGATCATTCTGATTGCTACCTGGAGACAGCCCTATGTTACATTCGGTAGTCATTATTGTAGTCCTTGCTAATTTTAGGGACAGTGGGATTGAAATAGCCATTTAGGTGAAGGGTGACATTATAGAATCATAGAAAATTAGGGTTGGAAGGGACTTCAGGAGGTCATGTAATCCAACCCCCTGATCAAAGCAGGACCATCCCCAACTAGATGGCTCAACCCAGCCAAAACCCTTGTCTAAAAGCCTTTGTCTAAAAACCTCCAAGGATGGAGATTCCATGGCCTCTATGGGTAACCTGTTCCAGTGTTTTACTACCCTCCCAGTGAGAAAGTTCTTCCTAATATCTAACCTGAACTTCCCTTGCTGCAACTTGAGACCATTGTTCCTTGTTCTGTCATCAGCCACCACTGAGAACAGTCTAGCTCCATCCTCTTTGAAGCTACCCTTCAGGTAGTTGAAGGCTCCTATTAAATCCCCCCCTTGGTCTTCTCTCTGCAGACTAAATAATCCCAGGTCCCTCAGCCTCTCCTCATACATCATGTCCCTCAGCCCCCTAACCATGTCCATTGCCCTCCCCTGGACTGTCTCCAATTTGTCTACATCCTCCCTGTAGTCAGGGACCCAAAACTGGACGCAGTACTCCAGATGCGGCCTCATCAGTGCCGAATAGAGGGGAATAATCACTTCCATTGATCTGCTGGCAATGTTCCTACTAATGCATTCCAGTATATGTTGTTAGCCTTCTTTGCAACAAGAACACACTGTTGACTCATATTCAGCTTATTGTCTGCTGTAACCCCCAGGTCCTTTTCTGCAGAGCTGCTGCTTAGCCAGTCAGCCCCCAGCCTGTACCAGCACATGGGATTGTTCTGCACACTTATGAGTGCAGGGCTTTGCACTTCTCCTTATTGAACTTCATGAGATTTCTTTTGGTCCAATCCTCCAATTTATCTAGGTCTTTCTGAATCCTAGCCCTATCCTCCAGTGTATCTACTACTCCCCCCTAGCTTGGTGTCACCTGCAAACTTGCTGAGGGTGTACTCCATCCCATCTTCCAGGTCACTGATTAATATATTAAACAAAACCAGGCCGAGGACTGACCCCTGGGGACACTCCAGTTGATACCTGCTGCAAGTAGACATCGAGGCATTGATTACCACCTTTTGAGCCCAACAATTCAACCAGTTTTCTATCCACCTGTTCTTTACAGTTCAGCCATTGAAAAGCTTTGAATAAGAAACAGACTACTGCCATGTTTTAGTTAAATTCCTATAGGAAAGCAACCTCAGATGTTCTGACATTATGATTTAGAAGCAGTTCAGAATCCTTATACCTTGGAGAACTAAATGTCACTAATATAATGATGTGGGATATGGTACTGTACTTATAACAATTCATGTTTTATACCTGTATCTTACTCTTTAATGATTTATATCAATTTTGCTGCCTATTTTAGCAACAGCCTTATAATATTAGCTCCTTAAATGTTGCAGAGGCAGTACAAAGGATTTTTTTAAGAAAGCTTGATAACATAATATGACCTTTAATTTATCAGACTAGGCCTTATGTTTTTCTTATCTCTTGCTTGTTGCTTTTCATCTTCTCTCACCTGCTTTTGATATAGCAATCTCTCAACATAAGGGATCTAGCACTACACAAACAGAGGTAGTTCTTGCATTATGTTAAGGGAACATGAACCAGAGAGGGTATGCTCACAGTTTGCTTACTAATTAATCCAGTGGAAAAATATTAAAATCAAAGTTTGGCATGGAACATAGTTGATTCAAACCAAACAGATTGGCATGCCTTGCAGCTTTGCACTAAAAAGTCAATGAGAGTTTTAAGTGGTATTCTTTAGACCAGGGCTGTCAAACATATGACCCATGGGCCAAATCTGACCTGTAAAGCCTTGACACCTGGTTCATGAGATTCTTAGAGGGGCTATGGGAATTCAGGGGTGGAGAAAGTGGTGTTGGGATGGAAAGGGGGTTTCCCTGCCAAAATTCAGGGTACAGAGCCCTGATGAGGATGTGTGTTTGCAGAAGAGGGTGAATAGCTGCATTATCCCCTGTGACTTTCTGACCACTCACTCCAACATCACCACCTCTTCTTACCCCACTGCTGGATATATGTCCAGATCCAGTCCCCAAGGAGCCCTGTGGTCCAGATCTGGCTGTGGGGGGCGAGTGAATTTGACATCTCTGCTTTAGACAGGTTAAAAACATGGTCTAAGCTTAGTATCCTTGTAGCCTGCAAGTATGAACCAGAAGATGAAATAGGATGTTCTAGTACAGTTTATAATGATTGAGGTAAACTGCAGAATTGGGACCAAGTTACAAAATCGCTTTGTTTCAATCTGCCAGATACCTGGATTCCTTTTCAAGGCTATCTTATTCTTTTCCTTCTTATACAGTACTGTAGTGTATTAGTTGTGTTCACTACTAAGCAGCTGGTGCATTCCATCCCAGATATGGCTACTTTTCAAATTTGATTGGCAAAATAATTCCTACTAAGGTATCTGCTCTTCATTTTAATTCATTAGGGCAGGGGTCGACAACCCCTGGTACGTGTGCCAAGTGTGGCACATGAGACTATTTTGCTTGGCACGCTGTGGCCAGCCCTGGCTCTGGGAAGCTGCTGCCAGTGACGGAACCCGGGCTGCTCCAAGCAGGGCTTGCAGCGTCCCACCTGCCTGCTGGGAGCAGCCCGGGATCCTGGCTGGCAGCAGCTCCCCAGAGTTGGGATGGCTGCATCTGGGAGGCTACAAACAGCTGCGCCAGGCTTATATCCTTGTGCCAGGAGCAGGAGAGAGACCGGGGCTGTGCTGCCTCAGGCCCTGCCCCCACTGCCCGCTCTGAGGAGTGCCTGTTCATGCTGGTGCGGAGCTGGTGCCGGAGCCTGGCACAGCTATTTGGAGCCTCCCAGCTGCAGCCACCCCGGCTCTGGGTAGCTGCTGCCAGTCGGGATCCCGGGCTGCTCCCAAAAGGTAGCTGCAAGCCCTGCTCAGAGCAGCCTGCGCTCCAGCAGCTACCCAGAGCTGGGGTAGCTGCTGGCAGCTACAGAGCCCGGGCTGTGGGGCAGGGGCTTTGGGTGGGGGGCAAGGGGCAGTAGGGCTGGCGGCCAGGGGCTGTGGGGGGGGTGCAAGGGGCAGCAGGGCTGGGAGGCAGAGGCTTTGGGTGGGGGGCAAGGGGCACTAGGGCTGGGAGCCAAGGGCTTTGGGTGGAGGGAAAGGGGCACAAACAGGGCATCCTGCCATGTACCTCTTGCCCTCATTTTGGTTTTCTGCCATGCCGGCACTCCGGCACCTTCCAAGGTAGGCATTATGGTGTTTTTCAGCACTCCGGCCAAAAAACGTTGTCTACCCCTGCATTAGGGGAATGTATAAGTGAAAAAGACCATATAATATATAAGTTTAATGAGAAATTGGCAAAACCAAGTACCTAATCACTTTTCAGTTAGCCAGTGACTTAGAGATTTTGCTTTAGAGATTTATACAACAAAATTCCATAATATCTGAACTACTCCTTAAGGGTATGTACAGTTGTTGCTTTTAGATCAGCCTAACTAGGATTAGGTCAATCTGAATACCTAACCGTGCAGGCATTTGGACCCAAATGTCCCAAAAAATAATGTGCCTGATCTTAGCTGAGCTGAGGAAGTGCACTAATAGCTTTGTTGTACATTAATTTTAGGTGGCTCCTCAAGCTCTTAACCCCTGGATCATTCACACAATAACACGCTAGGGCAGGCTTATTTCTGATCCATGTTACCCAGCTTGTTTTCCATTATTGTGTGGCCACTCCCAACAAATGAGCTGCCCAAGTTGCAATCCATCTGCATCCCAGGATGCAGTGCCCTCCCCCCTCCCCCCTCCCCCTTGTTCTATGTGGACAAACTTTCTATCTCTTGAACTCTACTGCCCAAAGGATGGTTCTGGCACCAAGCCATCTTCCCCTCCCATCCCCAGGGATGTGACCTTCCCACCCCCAGGGATGCAACCCCATGCAAATAGTCTGCAGAGCACATGCCAGCTAGCCAGGTCACGTGGCATGGATGGGTCCAGGAGTGGGGGCTAGGGAGTATGGGAGGAGAACAACATAGGGTGCCAGATCACTTCCTCATCAGTTGGGCCTTCCTTTCCAAGGCAGGAGCAATAGCTCCCCCAAAAGTGCCTTTCCTCACCACTCCCACCTCCCAGCCACCGTAGGAAGCACAATTAGCACCTCCTATACCCCAGTCTCAGTTTATTAACACATGAGCCCTTTAATTTACTTCGTTATTTCTTTTTAATTTTTTTTTTTACTTCTTTTTATTTTATCCTTCAGTGGCTGACTTCCTTCATTTCACCACCTTTCCCCATTTCCTTTCCACCTCCTATTTCATTATCTACCCACATCCCATTAACTCTCCACCTCCCAGCTTCATGTTCCTACCCTCCCCACCCATACCCATTTCTCACACACACACCCCTATAGCAGGCATAGAAGCCTGTCTTCCCTCATAGCCTAGTCTGCCCCCTGCTTGACAGTTCTTTAGTGGCAAGTCACAGCTGTGCAAGTGGAGGACTGTCAGAGAAGGTTTTTCAGCTTTAATGTGTAACTGCTCCAAACTCAAGCTAGCACGAACACTGATCAGTATTTTAAGTTCATTGTGTAACAAGGCCCTAACTTAGAGATCGGGTTAACCTGATCTAAGAAAGGGTTAATCTGATCTCACATATGCTGGCATGCATTCACAATGCATTCCCATGGCTGGGAAAGCCCAGCCACATGCCCAAACTCCAAGGCTGTGCTACTTCCACCCCCACAACCCTGACTGGACTGTGTTTAGCCCCCTGACCCTACCCTCCAATTAGGCAACACCTCACCCCTCTTGCAGACTTGCCATCCCCCCTTGAACCCACTAGTTCCACCTGATTTTGGCCACCCTCCCCTCCCCCAGATTACTTGCATTGGTTTCCCTGTAAAGCTCCCAACAGCAGTGAACAGCTGCACACACATCTCCCATGCCACATTTAGGGGGTTTAAAGCAAGCCACATGAATGTAGACTGCGTGGTGAATGACTATAAACATCCTGAATGTCTTGGCAAGGAAGGAACCTCAGATTAAAAGGTAAGGTTTTAAATTGCCTCCTTAATATAATTATATAAATTTGAGGGTAAAGCACTTTTCACGCTGCTAGTTTTATAAGCTGTTTGCTTTGCCTTACTATTGAAGCATTGCTCAGAGGTTAGAACTAGTAAAAGAGTCATAGGTGCCCACAAATAATGAGGAAATAGAAAATAAAGGGGGTGGGGGAAAATACTTAAGGAACTGATTTGCTAGGACTGTATTTTAATTAAACTATAGCGCATGTTCTCTGGTTGATTCAGCAACATTTTGTATCACCCATAGGGAATCCCATTGGTGAGTTATGGAATGGGCATGGAGTTGGAGAGCTTGTGCCAATGTTCTGGTTTACCCAATGTTTTATTTGTTTTGAATGTAGTTAAATGCTTGCTTGTTCAGTCCCAATGTACAGCTGTATTATGATGTTTCATTTCAGTCCATTTGTTCAAGACAGGTGCTCACACCTGTAACCACTTTTAGTTATCCCTTCCTGTGCGAGTGATTTGATTCATTTCTATACGGCTAATTGCAGAGTAACATGCTGCCCTCGATGAGCAAGCACTGTAAAACTTCACACTTATTTGCTGTAGTTGCTTTAACTATGGAGTTTCTTTTTTCTTTAATTGTCTCCCCTGGCTGATTGACAGGGTTGTTCAAGATGTCCAACAGGAAAAGTCATTATATCCTAGAGGTGTGTGTTTACTTTCCCTTAGGAACTGGAAGAGTCAGAAACTCATCTCTTACATATAGAGATTTCAGTGCCTTAGGGCTGGCAGGGACTTGAGAAGCTCAGAAAGAGGCCACTCGCACGTTAGGGAGAATGCTAGGTAGTTTTATTAGATTCCTCCTAATGTCATTGACAGTATTTTAATTACATTGGTGTGCAGAACACCTAAAGCTTGTCTCTTGCTAACAGGCCCAAACCTGTGACACTTAAACACATGAGTAAGTTTGTTCACTTGAGCCATCTTATCAAATTTACTAGATCAAACTCAAACAGAGTAATTAAATTAAAATCCTAGTAAGATTTTACAGAATTTCCCCTTCCTGATTGCTTTGGAATTCATTGCATCCTGAATATATCCTATACCTAGCACCTGATATATATCACTCCAAATACACACACACACACACACACACACACACACACACACACACACGTAAGCATGACACCATAAATATTTGTGAATTTTTTTTTCAAGAAAGTTGTACAATATTGTACCTGCAGGTGCAGAGAGCACCAGTGCAGCTATTATGAGCACCAGTTTCAATCTCAGGTGAGGACATTTGTACTTGCAGTCAGAAGTACTGGCAAATATCTCACCCTTTTTTTGGAGGAATAGGTGCCAAATTATAGGTACAATTTTTTCCACAAATCAAATAGACAAAGCATCTTTGTACCCCCACTAGCAGCTATGGTGGTAAAATTAGCACCTGAATTTAAATTTCTTTGAAAATCTGGCCTGTAATGTAAAACATCAGAAGAACTTTAACACAAGCCCTTAGTGGCTACTGCCCCTCCACCTGGCCTAATGGATGTATCAAACACCATGTGAATCAGAGACAGAGGGACTTTTGCAGATACTTGTGCTATGAAACATCACTGATCTTACCAAGTGGCTTCAATCAGATATCTTCCTTTCCTACTGATGTCAGCATGTCATCATAGGACTGAGCCCTTTGTGAGCCAAGCAAAAGACATTTTCAACCCTCTATGAGCGCTAATATCCCTTGTAGTTCTCTTTAATATTTCCTTTTATTTATTCCCTAGTAGGTCATTATAATTACTGTGATGAATTTGTTTAGTATTAAAGGGATTGTTATAAAGACATTTTTTTTAGTCTTTAACTTCTTCACAGACTCTTGATTTTCAAGATTCTTACTTATTATTCTCTTTCAAGGATGCTGCTATTTCACATCAATAACTGACACTTTTATTTTAGAGAACAAAATAGAATTACATTCCAGCACTGACAATATAATAAACCAGAAAGAGATAAAATACATATTAGTGAAGTTCATATAACTGGTCTGTCCCAACTGACCTATAGATATAAAGGTATGATTAAAATTTTTTTGGATTGCTTTTTCTCAATCTTACCACAGGATTTAGATCTGACTCAAAGATTTGACCTTTGTTGCTCCTTTCTTCTTACCTTGATTCTTTGAAATTACTGTTATTCCCTTGAAGTCTACCTGTTCATACAGAATTAATACACTAGTGTGTGACAAAATATTATCTATTTGGTAGAAGAATGAAGCCGTCTAGAGTTCAGAGTTCAGTCCAGACTTGTCCATGTCACAGGGCCAGTCCATAGTGATTATTTTTGTCTGTTTTTTAATCAGAGATCTCATTTGTGTAACCAAAGCATTTTGCACTACATTTTCACTTAGCTGTCTACAATTAAAGTTAATGTTTGTCAGTTGTTCTCTGAATAACTGTTGACAAGCATTTCTTTTGCCAAACCACTTTATCTTTCAGAATGATCACAAGAATAACATTTCAAAGCCACAGTTTTATTTAGAGTATGATATCATGCAAATAACTTCATCTGAAAATGTTCCTGTTAAGTGAATTCCTTGACAGATAACTGTATCTAAAAACTGCCAGATGACTACTATTGTAGAAAACCGTAATTTTTTCCTGTTAGAGGTCAGATTGTGAGATGATGTAAATTTGTAAAGTTTCACTGAGTTTATTTGGGATTACATGGATTTGTCCCAGTTGAGAAACTGACTGCAGCTATTCAGAAAAAGGCACACATCAAAGAGATGTGTAGCTAATCCACTTTGTAATCGTTATTTTAAAAATATATTATTTATGGCTCTGTGTATTCAATTCCATTGTGTCATTTTTTTAATTTACCAGTGAAGTAAATGTGTGCATATTAATTATATGAGCTCAAGACCTATGCACTCTCCTTCAAATTAAAATTTGATAAATTCCACACCACTTACCCTTTAGCCTTTCCATTTATATTATCGGCTAAGAACTTTAACCAATATAATGGTGTCCAATCGAGATGCATTTGACTGTGTACTTCTGGTCTTTTGAGAGATGGGTAATGTAAATGGCAATTATTTTTATACGTGACCTTTACAAATCAAATGGTTATTTCCCTGCTTTTCATTTATATTTAGCTCCCAGTGGTGCAAAGTTTCTGCAGTTAGGATAAAACATAATTTAGGGATGATAATGCCATGTTGTAATAGGGTACAGTATTTTACACAGTGTACATTGCACAGATTTTTAACAGGAATAAGCCAAATTTATAAACTTAACATGAATAAATTTAGGCTGGAAATTAAAAGAGGTTTCTAAATATTAGAATGGTGAACTTCTGGGGCAGCCTTCTCATAGGAGTTGTGGAGGCAAAAAAGCCCTATTTTCTTTATATATGGAACTCAAGTTTTTATAAAGGAGATTATATAACACAGTTGCTTATGCTATTGGGGGAATAGACTTAATGACCAAGGCAATACCTTCCAGTCTAATGTTCATAAACTCCTAATGTGTATGTGGATATGTTGGCACTGGATTAAATAAGATACAATGTAAAGTTTTCCCATCCTAAAAATTATAAATTATTCTTCATTTTGGCAAAGGCTTTGCAACTCTTTCTTGCACTGGATAGTGTAGATGTCCTCTGGAAAACAATGGGTCTATTTGAAGAGTTAGGACTACTCTAAGTCCCATGTGAATTTGCTCACATAAATGTGTTTTGAACAACCATGTTATTTTATTACAAAAGATGTGGAAAATTATTTAAAAAGAAATGCATAAAATGAATTATTCAAGTGTGAAAGCAAAGGGCAGTATATTGAAATAAATCATATTCCTTCATTTGTTTGCTTAATTGAAAAGGCATCTTCAAAACCCAGATGACTGTCATAAAAAATACTAAATATAAGCAAGTTAAAAATAAAACAAAAAACCTAGGTCTAAACCTAAAACATTAATTAGTATTCCATTAATACAGAAGATTTTAAAAAATCATGGTAGGTGAAAAGAAAAGAAAAGATGGAGTAATTCATTCTTATTCCTTTGTTCAACGGTTGATCACATGAGATCTCATTGAATATTCCTTGTACACCTCCTTCTCCCATTGAAGTCATGGAGAATTTTGGATATACAAAGAAGCCAGCTTCAGGCCCAGGATGAAGAGCTGGAATTTTAAAAGATCATGGAGTAAAAACTGTAAGACTCTACACTTTCTGAACATCCACAGCAGCATGAAGATGAGTTATGAAAGTGAAATGCAACCTTTTGCTCCATATCTTTCTTTTCTGGAAAGGCTTTAAAAGGAAAAGCAGCAGTTTCACTAAAATAGCGTCTTGTACAAAAAGTGTTTGAAGTCAGAGAAGAATGAAGAGAAGAATGTTGGAATACAGATATAAATTCACAGAGCATATTAGAAAGCAGGTAGAGGGTTAGTTTTTTTAAGTATGCCACAGTCTGCAAATTGAGCTATATCCATGTTACATTGTATGAAGGAGATATGAAGCATGGTAAGTAAAATCCCACCTTACAGAACAGCAGAATAAATACTTGCATAAAACCAAAATTATTTCCTCTCATGGGAGCTGTTGCTGTCTGCAGGCCTGTAGTGCAGATTCAGTCTAGCAGTCCTTTCTTCTGTGAGCGTTGGTGTTTACTTCAGTGATATTATTCACCTGAGTATAGACTAGAACATTGCTTTTTCAGTTCAAGTAATGTTTTGCATTAAACATTTGCAGTGAGATCCTGCTAACTTCATTCAGAGATACCGCTGAACTGACAGTAGGGTGACTGTCTGTCATTTCAAGCACAGGGTTCAGTCCTTTCACTGCAGTGAACAGAAGATTGCACATTTAAGTCAGTATGGCTAAGTACAGACAGTCAAAAAGCCTGAGGCTGAATCGATTCAATCTTCACAGGTTAGTATAAATTGCATAGATTGAACCGATAAAGAAGTGAACAGACATTCACTTTTGATTCTGGAAATGCAGCCACATGCCTGCAGTGGCTCAGATGCCAGGGGACACTGGAGCACACCTCCCTGCTTGAGTGGAGCAGACAGCTGGGCCAAGGCTAGCCCACCTACCCGGTGAAGGGGGATTTGCAAGGGAGGTACAAAACATCCTGGGGTGCTGGAGTCTGTGGGTTAACTTGAATCTGTAGGGGATCTGGGACAGAAGTTCAATAAACTGATTTAAGATAAATCAGTTAAGCCTGATACTACATCCGTCCAGGTTCATCTTAAACCGGTTTTGGCCATTTTGAAAGTGGTTATGTGCTCTGAACTTCTGTTGTTTTACAGAGTTGAATTGATTTATTTACTTATTCTGGTTTATGTGTAATTTCTATCCCTAGCCTAAGCAAATCCTTAGCATTTGCACTCAGACCCAAGCTAGGAATGATTACCTTTCCCTGTTTGGATTTTGGTTTCTTATCAGGTGTTTAACTGATGAGAGAAAAAGATGTTTTGATTTGTTTTTTAAAGCCTTTATATTACAAAAGGTTTTACCACTTTCCTATTTTTTTAATATGGGTTCTGATGAATTATACCTTTTATCATTATAGCATGCAGATCAGTAATTACAAATAAATGTTCAAGGCAATCTTCATATGACCTCTAGCAATCTGATGTTTTACTGATTGTATGGGGTCATAGTCTCCTACCAGCTCTGCTTCACAGTCAGTCAGTCCTGAGGCCACACCAACCATTGAAGCACTTCTGATGTAGTAATAACTTTCCTCCATTCTTCCCGGTATTTTGCAGTCATTGTACAATCAGTCAATTTCAATCCTGTCCAGTCTTTGATGTTGGTGGTCCAGCTTGCTCTAGTTCTTCTGTTAGTCACTTAAAGCAGAAGAGAATGGCAGAATGGGGACAGGAAAGATTTGCATGCAAGACAAGTTTTTTTATTACATATGGCCTCAATCTAGGTTCCTCTTCATTTATGAACCCACACCAAACATAGCAATCCACTAAAGTTATAGAGCACTCCACATCACAGAGACAGGACATGTTTAGACAACAACATCTGATGTCACTTTTGTCAAAGCCTTGATATTCCTTAATAAAATATATTATCACCATCCTCTACTACAGTGTGCAAATGATGGATAATCTAATTTGTTTTGTATCCCATATTTGAAACTCTTGAATTTATTTAAATCAAGTGGATAAGAATGTTTTTTTTCTGACTAGGAAATAAGTGATGTCAGGTCTATTTCTAGACAGCAGCAGTAAGTGTGTCTTAGATGGTGGTAACAGCTTGTGTTCTTTAAATGACTAACCTGAAGTAAGAGGTTGGGTGACTTTTGAAAAATTAAACCTGTTTCACCTGAAAATGTTTAACTAGTTAATAAGAAACATCAAAAAAGACAAAACCCTGAGGTCAATGATCATTTTTTGTAAAGCCATTCTATGATGTTTAAATTTGTTTTTTGGGTCTGTCTATAACATAAGTTTAATAACCTAGCTCAAATGCAGATTTCTAATTTTCAATTAACATAGGAATAATTTTGTTTGCTAAAATAAAATAAATGAATGAATGAAAAGTCTGAAACATGAAATGTTCTAGGTAGCACTTTTTAAAATTCCAAATTTCAAAAAATCATGTGGCAACTGTATAGCTCAAGCTTTAAGTATTAACTTTTAACCTTTGACCTTACAGATTTTAACCAATGAAATGTCTCTTTAAACTTTAAAGGAAACAATGATAACGAGCGCCTGGCGATTGCTAGACAGCGAATTCCATATCGACTTGGTCGAGTAGTTGATGAATGGCTACTCGACAAAGGTAAAAAACATTGATTAAAACTTCAAATAAAAAATAATTTGAACATAACCAAGTAGTACTTCATTGTAACACTAATAAACATAAAAAATAAATATTCAGTAAAACTAAATTAAAAACAAATTTAAAACAGTAAAATGTAGAGAGTAATATTTGCATACCTTGTATAATAATTTCTATACATTTTTTAGAAGTACCAGCTGTTTAATAATCTTACCCTGTTAACTTAAGGTTAAAGGGACTGTTAAATATAATCCACTAACTCAATCTATGAAGGTACTCATAGCAAACATTAACCAAAAATTATAAATCATTCATAGATTATGTTACATGTTCCAGCATCTAAATTATTAACTAAAAAAAATATGTGTAGTTATGATATCTTCATTATGGTCCTGAAAAAAAATCTTTGTTTAAACTGTAGGTATCTTAAATAGTGGGCAATATGAATTGCCAATCAAAATGAAGTCCCTTTAACGTTTGCAACCTTCTAAGGGGATTTTGGAAGAAACACTAATTAAAACAGAACTTAAAGTTGTGTGCATGCTTTTTATGAGCAGAAACCAATCTGCTAAAGTGAATATTCTATTTAATAACAATAGTACTGTTGCTGAGGATTTCTCTGTTTAATGGAAATGTGCCATGATTTCTCCATCGGTATGTGAACCATTCCTGAAGTTGCTTTTACATTGAAAACCTTTTTATTTGAATTGATAGCCTTGCTGAAAGCCAATCAGACATTTATTTTTGAATTCTATGCCTCTGAGATACTCAGTATGAACCATGTGCTTCTTTTCAGTGTGTACATCAAAGGAAAATAAACACTTAGATGTGAAAAGGAAACATTTTCATATAAATAATAAATAGTCTATATGATTATATCTAGATATATTATGGATACCTGAAATAGTTCATTAGACCACATTCTTTAAAACCACTCTTCACTTGACCTAGTGATAGGTTTGCATATGTGTGTATATTTGCGTGTGTGTGTGTATACGTATTTATACATATGCACCACATACATGAAGCTACAGTCTAGTTGTTATACTGGAGTGAAAATCTTTGAAATGTTGACAGTCTTGGGGGAAAATAGCTTTAAGGAATTAGAAACTTGGCATTCTTCACACGCACACACACACACACACACACACACATAATGTAGCTTTCGGGTGAAAGGGAAGGGGTGTAATTCTTATTTATAATAGAAAACCAATTTATAAATATATTTGATTGGCCTTTTAGCAAAAAAACCCAAAACATAGTAAATTAAGAAATTACAAATACTTCTAAATAATTATACATTTCATGGACACCTCATTAAAAAGCAATGAATTATGAGTCAAATCCTTTTCTTATAGTTTATTGCTCTCATTATTCACCCCATGAAAAATCTGTTAATCATCCTCTTAGATTGTAGAGTTCACAATCAACATTTTTGCATGTATGTAATACTATCTTTACAGGACGTCAGCTCACAATCTTCAATAGTCAAGCAACCATAAAAATTGGAGGCAAGGAACGTGGCCATCCATTCCAAGGCCAGCTCTCTGGTCTTTACTACAATGGCTTGAAAGTTCTGAATATGGCAGCTGAAAATGATGCCAACATCGTGATAGAAGGAAATGTGAGACTTGTTGGTGAAGTGCCTTCCTCTATGACAACCGAGTCAACGGCAACAGCGATGCAGTCTGAGATGTCCACATCAGTCATGGAAACCACCACCACTTTGGCCACAAGCACTGTCAGAAGAGGAAAGCCCCCCACAAAAGAACCCATTGGTCAGGTTAGTCCACCTTTGTGTACTTTTCCCTTCTACAGTATGTTTGAAGTTCCCAAAATTGCATCAGCTCTACAGATCAAATATTGTTGTTACATAAGTGTATACCTTATGAGAACATAATTATGGATCATGAACTGCCAGTCTGTACAGTGTTGAATTAACACTTTAGAGGAAGAGCTAGCTCCTGATTGACTGAACCTATTATTCCAAGTTAGACAAACTAGCTAGTTTAGATCCTTATTGTGTTGGATAACCACTTGGCTTGGTTTCAGTGAGATTCCAGTGTTTTAAATAAACTTCCTCCTTTCATGAGTAACATTGGTGAGCTTCAACAAAGATGTATAGGTTTGAAATAGGTAACTGAATGAAAAAGTGTGATCCATCAAGTGATCCATGAAAATCCAAGTGTGTGTGAAAATCCAAGTTGAAGAGAGAATGTAGAGGAAGGCAAAGGGACAAAAACTGGAGATGGTTGAGATTAAAAAACATTAGAGCTTCCTTTGAAACATGATATTGTAAGGCACTTTCTTCAAGGACATGTTGCCTCCTGGGAAAGGCTAGCTAATGAGGAGTTGACAGCATGTTGTGTCCCTTGAGACCCAGGCTCCAAGTTAGTGTGTGATGTTTACTGTTTGCTGAGTTATTTATATCTCATGAATTTAGTGATATATTTAGTGGCTTTCAGGTTTTGGCAGGATCTCTGTATGTTATATGAGAGAATTTAACTATCTGAACAGGAAAAAAAAAGGTGAGTGCATTAAGTACTTTAATCATATGACCTGCAGATACCTGGAATTATAGCAGTCAGGCTATGTGCTTTAAAAGAAGTGTAATTTAACAGGACATTTGTGCAGCAGGGAAAACACTTCCACATCTGTTCCATACTCTATTCCTGACATTACTAGTGAAACAACTTTTAGTTATGTTTATGTATTGAAAATATTCCGTACTAATTAGAAATTCCTTTTTCTGGGGAAATGCTCAGAATATTTGCCTGTATTTAAATAAGATTATAGGACTCATTATGCTGACTCTATAACTGCAGCTTTGTTGCCTTTAATAATCATTAGTGTTTTACTTTTCAGGATGTCAAAACATTCTGTCTTGCAAAATGATTATGTTATTACAAAGTACAGTAGCCAGGGACTGCACTGAAATGCAGTCTGTAATCACATCTGTTGTTTAAGCAGGTTATTGATAACATTGCAGCTCCAAGATTGACATTTGGGCCATATTCTTGCAACAAGTTCAGGCATAGATAACCTCTAAATTAAGGCCGTCTCCCGTGCCCCCTTCATTGCCCATTGTTTTCTTACTTCATCTGAAAGTCATTGTTTTTGTCCTAGTGACCTGTAGTGGCAGATGGGGCTTACTCTTACAAGGTGTTGAGCATGTTCATATACATCTATATATGAATATAAGCATGCTCAGCATCGTGTGTGTGTGTGTGTGTGTGTGTGTGTGTGTGTGTATATATATATATATATATATAGCACAATCGTGTGTGTGTGTGTGTGTGTGTGTGTGTATATATATATATATATATAGCACAATCTTGTGCATGTGTGTGTGTGTGTGTGTGTGTGTATATATATATATATATATAGCACAATCTTGTGCATGTGTGTGTGTGTGTGTGTGTATATATATATATATATATAGCACACTCTTGTGTGTGTGTGTGTGTGTGTGTGTGTGTACATACACATATAGCACAAGCTTTTATGAGGTGTGTGTGTGTGTGTGTGTATATATATATATATATATATATATATATAGTATGCTTTTAAACACACACAGCACAAGCTTTCATGACAACAGGTATATATATAAAAGCATATATGTATACGCCTGGGGTCATGAAAGCTTGTAGTGTGTGTGTGTGTGTGTGTGTGTGTGTGTGTGTGTGTGTGTGTAAAATGTATGCCATGCTGTCGTGTATTATTGCAGGCAATATGAGCATGAGCACCTTAAAAATACATTGTCACATAAATTATTTTGAATGAAAGTTTACTTACCCCAACATATGGCTGTTATGTCCCCCCATCATTGCCCATTGTTTCCTTACCTCACCTGAAAGGCATCATTTATTAGTGATGTGTAATGGCAAATGCGGCTTCCTTCTACAAAGGGTGGGTCTGTGTGGGTGTGTGTGTATATACACACACCCCTTGTAGGAGTAAGCCCTATTTACCATTGCATGTCTCCACTAAACAATGCCTTTCAGGTGAAGTAAGAAAATGGGCAATGGAGGTATAATTTAGTCTATAAAGGTGCATATGTACCCTGCCTTCTGACTGACTTTGGACTAACATGCCTTAACTACCTCTATCTTGTATTAATATCAGTATAAGTTGAAGACTCTCAAAACTTTTGTTTCTGGACAAGATATAGGATATAGATATAAGGATATAAGAATAGTTATAGTTGCTGTAAAAGTGTCAAATCCAAATATTTTATTTTAAAAGAAGCATTATGTTATGCATAGCAAGAAAAGTTAACTGTCCAGAATTAGATTACTGAAGAAAATACACAATTGAACAGCAGATGCTAATTAAAGTAAATTGCATTATTACCAGCTAGTGCAAGCATGGTGACAACACGAGCTGATAGAAGTAAATGATCAACTCAATTAGATATTATTTGCTCCATTTGCAGAGCTATTGAATTCAATTAAATATTATACTATTCTTTTTTAATAATTTAAATCTATTTCTATGAGAGTGTGTGTGTGTGTGTGTACTCATGTGCACATAGACATATTTCATTAGAAAAATGCAAAGTTAGAAATCTGACTGTTCAGACTGGTGCAGCAGCTAGGTCAGTACATATCTAATTTCTCCAAATGTATGCTGTAACAAGATAAAGATGATACTTCCATAAAAACGTATACCATGCTGTCATGTGTATTATTGCAGTCAATATGAGCATGAGAACCTTAAAAATACATTTAGTCTCATAAATTATTTTGAATGAAAGTTTACCTACCCAAGGTTATATGTTTTAATAGTGGATGTTTGGCAATGACATATAATTTAATATAAATATATATTTTCAAAAAGGAGTACTCAAACCGTATTGAACGTTGATGAGACTTGATGGCCTAGTCTCCTGTATTGCCTTCAAAATCTCATACCCAGTACTTTATAGCATAATAGGATCTAGAACCATCAGCCATAAACTAGACTGGATATAAACACATAGTAAATGGTAGACCCTGCTTTAAAGAACTTAATGTAAAAAAAAAAATGATGTAACAGCAAAGTGAAATGAGCAACCCACCCCTATGTGGGAGGAATGAGATAACAAATATGGCAGAATGTTTTTACTTAGGCTGTCTGTCTACAGAGTTCATAGGGGTAATAAGCCGGTCAGTAGCATTATTTTCAAACCACCAATTGTTTTCAAAGGGCAACCTTAACTTTTACTTTTTATTATAAACACAAAGGGATTTATATCCTGTTCCTACAGTCTTTGTTTGAAGCTGAACTTTCACAGAGTTCAATGAACAACTATACTGCTAACCTCAGAAATTGAAAAATCATGAGATTGACCTAAAAGTATAATGATTGTTTTAAAATAAAACATTTAAATACACTAAAATAACCTATTAGATAATCTTTATTATCTCCTGCTTTTTGAGTCCTTAGTCATCTTGTTTTCAAACTTTTCTCTTCAAATTAAATTCCCTATGAAAGTGAATGCATGTGTAACAGGGGGCCTGCTCAGGGCCGACTTCCCAGTGGCCCGCCCACCTGTTCCTGGGCTAACTGCCCTCATTCTCATCTGCCATGCCTTGTTGGTATAATTAATGGAAGTAATTAAGCGGGAGGCTGCCCATTTCCTGCCCCAATGCCAGGGGGCGCTATCTGCAGCTCCATTTCCTCCCCTACACCGCAGCCCAAGCCTCGCAGATGGCATCTATGTTCTCATAATCACTCGCCCCTAGCTCTGGGCCCTAGAATCCTACTTTTGAACCCCACCTGGATTCCTCCCTTCAGGCGGACTCTTCCACCGTCATACCAGGCAACAAAGCTCCCTGAACCGATCCCCCTTTGGGTGTGATCCCCCCACCGGGACCTTCGGCTCACTAGCCCTGGCCCACCTCCAGGCTAGTCGACCCCAGGCTCTCAGCTCTTGGGCATTCCTCATGGTGGACCCCCTGGCCCTTTGACTCTTCTGGTCCTGGCCCCAGCATGGGCCAGTCAGGGGAAATTCAGACAGGCATTGAGTCAATGGCCCTTTCCTCTCTCCGAGGGTCCACCCTCTGGGCCCTCCAAACAAAGGGGTTACCCACCTGGTGGTGGGGGCTAGGGGTTAAGGCGCCCCAACCCACCTTTCACCGGGGTGGTAACTGGCCTGACATTTCCTGGGGGCTCCTGCGCCACTGGGAGCCCCACCAAGCCACCCACTCCCAGCAGGGTGCAGTTTTAGGTCATGCCCAGGACCAGGAGCCTCCTGACCATCCCCTACAGCTCCTCCCTTACCTCCAGATGATAGCAGCAGCCCTCTGGCCAGGCAATGTTGTTGCCTGCCTCTCACAGCAGAACTGCCATGTTTATATGGGCATCCCCAGTTCCAAAACGGTTGCCCTAATCAGGCACCTGGCGGCTGCCAGCGCCAGGCCCTTAAAGTGGCAGGCACAACCAGTGCCCTGCCACAGCATGCATTTTCATATAATGTGTCCAGGAGCTAGAGTGCTCGTTAAATGATCAAATATTATAGAAATTGGCAAGACTTGCAATAAAGCATGCCAAAGTCTTGGCAAGACTTGCAATAAAGCATGGAAAGTTGGGAAAGGTTTTAATGGGACTTTTGAGTATGATAGTAACTTGAGTAAGGACTACAGGATCAGGACCATGATTTTCTTTGCCACTAGCTGTGAAATCACCAGTGAGGTATTGGCAAATCAAGACTTTGACGCTCATTTCTGACCCATTTCAATGGATTTCATTGTAACAGTCCATCTGTGGCAGTCTGTACTGTCATCCATTTTAAACTACTTCTGTAAGTGGTACACAAAGAATGGTTGTTAATATTTTTCATAAGAGATTCTGGCATTCCTCAAAGGAATGCTGTTTTCCTCACATACAATGGGTTCCCATCAATTATATGGAGCTACTTGCAAAGCAATTGCAGTATACCTTGGGGTTCTTGCATATTTGTTTTGGAACAATAGACCCCAATTTTTTGGTCAAGCAGAATTAAGTTGTTTTCATTTTCAGTTGATGAGCTGAATTTTGGTCAGTGGCCCTGGAGGGCATACATCAGGAAAAGGATACATTTATCTTTTGTGTATTGGAGCAATGAATTTAAAAAGGAATTCATTACAGCATTGCAATGACAGGCTTTGTTCAGCACCTTTATAAACCAATTAAAATCAAGCATAATGTGGGATTTTTATGGACATAGTTAAATGTTAAAGCGAATGGTTGAGTAGCTCATTTTTACACAGGCTTTACAATATATTTCTGGTGATACATTTATAATGAAATCAATGTAGTTAGCAAGTGGGAGAATATTATCCACCCATCTCTTTGCACTAATTGAAAGTTCTCTACTGCAGACTTTGTGTTGTTCATTCTCATAAGCACTACAATATAGATGTTCTCTCTCACTCTCCATCTCTCTGACATTCACAAACTCCACACCATGACACACTGGCCCCAGTAGGCAAAGTACTTTCCCAGTGGTCTGGTAAATCACAGGAATTCTACTCCAGCGGATGTATGCTGGTGTATAATGAATCTCATTGCTTCAAACATCACAACAATCAGCTCCACCTCTCACACATTCTCTAGAGATGGGAAAACCCAGGAATTTCAGTGGTTAGGTTTAATCCTTTCTGTACTCTATTTTTATATACTACATTAATACTATATCTGTGAAGGTGTTATTCATGTGATACATTATGGAACTATATGATCAATGGGTAGATAATAGTACACCCTTGACCACCCTATCTTCCTGTCTGCCTTGGAAATTATCTTAACTTTTCAAGCTCCTTAACACTGTATGCTATATCCTTTCCTCTCCCCTCCTCTCCTCCTTCACCTTGTCAAAGAATCAGGTTATCTTTGTCACATCACTTCCAAAATTCCATGTGTCCAAGATAGTTTGACTAATGGCAGCTTTTCTGTACCTAAAACATGATTGCTTTAACGTCCAGTATCTTGGTGGCTCTGTAAAACCAGTAATGGATGTTATTTTTACTTTTGGAACGGGGATATATGCCCCACTGTTCCCAGTCTCCTTGGATCCTGAAATGACACTTTTAACATGTGACATTTTTATGTATGTAATATCTATTTAGGGGTCATTGTAGAGATGTTTATGGTATCAACTGAACTTTGTACTTTTGGCACCAGTCTCTACAGGCAGACAAATAGAAATCAAAGTCTAAGTAGGAAATTCCTTAAAGTAGATTTTAGATAAATTCTGTATAAACTACATATTCTATGCTAAGGAAGTATCAGATAAAGGTTTTGGATGAGCTGAAAAACCTCTTCTGGCTTCCCCACTCCTGAATGGACCATCCCAAATGCATTCAAATGAATCATTTAAACATCAGCAGATATCCATTAGGCACACACACAGATAGAATGGTGAGATTTTTTTCAAAGGGCTCGAAGAGAACCAGGCACAGATTAGGAAATCCCGTTGTAATGCTAAAATATGATGATACATTATTACCAAATCTGTTTTGCACTTAAATAAGGATTCAGCCTCTTCAATACATACACCAAGGAGAACAAACATACCCCAAGCCAGCAATACTCAGTAAAAATGAGTTATGGGACTTTATAAATAAATTAATTAATTAGCTTAAAATCATGGTAAACTGAAGCTTAAAGAAGTGTTGCATCTCTGTTAGGCCAGAGCCTCTCAGTTCTTTTTAGCTCCCCTCCTTAAACTGAAGGCACCCTCTGGAAAATGTCAGCTCTTAGCTTTCACTCATCTTTTTACTACATTTTGGTTCCTTCATGCTGCTCTAATAGTACAAAGTAGCTATAAAACCAACTTAATTAGACGCTATAGTCTGGCTGCTGAGCATTGTTCTGGCTGACTGGTAAATCTTTTTATTTTAAAAGTTAAAATATAAAAAGTCTTAATACGATTAATCTTCTAAATTATTAGAAATATATAATAGAATTCTGTTTGGGGTTGTTTGTATTTGCATGTCATGTCTAATAATTGGAGCAACCAAGGGAATTGCAACACAAAAATTAGTGTTAAAATGGAGATAAATTTGAGAGTAAATTTCAGTAGTTTTAGGGCTTTGTTGCATGGGACACTTAGCACAGATTTAGGATGTACTGTATTAAAGCTAGAATGGTTCTGAGCAGCCACACAGTAATGTTTGATATGATCTCTAACATGCACAGGCTCACTGGTTGTTGGTCCCAAACACTGGAGTCTTGAACCAGTTGTGGTGCAGTGCTGGGACTGGCGCTGGGATTGACATTCAGCTGATTGTCAGTCCAGCCCTGGCACTGGAGCCCCTTCAGTAAGCAGGGGAAAAAAGCAGGATCGGGTCTTGAGTGTGTTATGATGCTGTGGTTCCATCATGCTGACTGTAAAGCCCAGAGGAGAGTGTGGTTCTGTGAGACTCAGCCCCTCTGCTTGCTGTTGCCACTTACAACTTGTATAGATGCCTCAGGCAATCACAAATTGTTCATATTATCTCAGTGAAGCAGTTGGATGTTAGCTGACTAATATGATCTGGAGGCACTCCTCGTGCGAAAAGTCACAACTTTGCTATGATCCAATTACACTTAGCACATATTTTACTATATGAATGCATGGACAGTTGCATTTTAAGTGCAGCTGACCTAACACATCATTGTAACCTGCAACATGACTTTAAGGGAATATAGCTAAAAGAAATCAAAGTATTTTGGGGGTTGGAAACACATAGCTAAAACACCCACATGGATTTAATTCTGCTAGAATATGTACCATACAGTGGAGAAATATGAAAGAAATAATATGCATTAAAAATTGATTTTTAATAAATATAAAAGTACCTTAATCATAACCACTGTCAGGCACAGTTAAGGATAATTAAGTGTCTTTTCTATACATTAATATACTCCAACCTACTTGTATTTCTTTTATGATTATATTACATCCCAGTAATGGTTTTACCCTTGTGTATTCTCATCCTTAATTCTATATCAGTATAGATTTTTTTGTCCTAAATAAGCAGTAGTGTCAGTGGATACATATATATATTTCAGCTGCATACATTCCATTTGTGTATATTATGATTTTTTAGAAGAAATGTCATGGTTTGCTTGATTGATAACATATTTTAATACTATATTGTAAAGTAATATCTCTAATAGATACAAGTTAAGGTGCGGGGTTTTTTTTAATCTCTCTGGCAGATTGGAATTTGAAAAATAACATTTACATTTTACAGCTAGGATGGCCTTAAGGAATAACATTCTTTGCACATGTTTTTAAGCTATAGTATCTTTTCACGTGTTGGTGACGAATATTTTCATCCATTGGCTATATTGATTAATTTGATTTTTAAGTAACGGGCTAAAAGAATAAATCTGTATTCAGGGCAGTATTGTCAAAATTGTCTTCAAGACGCAACAAGATGTTCCTATTTGACATTTAGGTGCTTTTGAAAATCTAATCCTAAAGGTATTTTTTGTGTGTGGGCAGCACAGTAGAATCTTCTTCTGAGCTTGTAGATAGCTCACTTCATATACTTGTAGCAAATCCTACTCTTGAATGTGTACATAATGAATATCTTTACCATTAGTTATATTGTCTGTAGGCAGAATTTCAGGTCCAAAAACACAGATCTTTGTCACTTGAGCTCATGGAGTGAGAATCACCTCTAATAATAGGTATTACAAAGCATTAAGACATAATCACTTCATAGCATATCAGCCACAGAGGGTAAAACTTCTCCAAGTGCAAGGGAAACACAAGATTTCAGCTATTGGGTCATGTACCTGGAAACTGCTAATATATAGAAGGCAGGGTAGAGATATACCTTATAGACTGAAATAGAGAGACATAACCTTTTGTGAGCAAGAGCTCACTTCATCAGATGCTATGTCCTTTCTTGACATGGCTCTGATTCACTTAGTCTTAAGTTCCATCTCTCTCCTGCCTTTTGCCTGATTTCAGGCTAACACTGCTACCTACCACTCTCTGCTAATATTTTATAAGTTAAACATCAGCAGCAGTTTTACTTCATGTATGTTGTATGACCAGGAGGACTTTGGCTCCTGTCATGCTGTGTCAAATGGATTTTTTTTAAACTTTGTATCAGCTGTGGGTCTGCCAATAGAGGTACAGCCTGGCCACAGCACCTACTTTGGGCATGGTCCTAGGACTGGCCTTTTGCAAATATTAGTTGCGGAAAGAACTGCATAGAAACAACTTAGGCTAGGGACAGACGTTCAAAAAGTCTGAGCCTGAATTGATTCAATCTTTTCAGGTTAGTCTAACCTGGCTAAGCTAAATCAGTTTGTAACTGCTGAGACATCCAAGACATGCAGGCACATGCCTGCAGTGGTTCAGGCTAGAAGCCAGGGGTGCTAGAGCAGCCCTCCCCTTCCACAGTACTAAGCTGAGGGGTGGTGTGGCCAAGCTCCAGCACGATGCTCTGATTAGCCCAGCGGGGAATTGATAAGCGTTTATCACCCCTAACTCAGTGTTTATCACCCCATTAACAAAACAACAGAAGAACATTACCAGCTACCTGTTGCTTCTGTCTTTGTCTCTGTCTGTCATAGCATGGACTGTAGCCAGCATGTGGTCTGCTAGCTAATACACAGACATCTCTGTGCAAGGCAGAGAGGAGAGGGAAATTCCTGCTTAGCAGAGAATGGTGAGGAAGAAGGTGGGGAGCAGTCTCTGCCGAGCTCCAGTCAGGGAGCAGAAGGGAGGGGCCAGCTCTGCTGTGGAGCAGGGAGCCCCACCCAGTCCAAAGAGCATGCCAGGATGCTGGGGGTGTCTGGTTTAACTTAAACCAGCAAGGGGTCTGGAGCAGACATTGCATAAACCAGTTTGAGCCAAATCACTTAATTCTGATACTACATTCAACCAGATTTATCTCAAACTAGTTTCAGCCATTTTCAAACTGGTTTACATGCACTGAACATATGTTCTATTACAGGTTTAAACCAGTTTCTGATCACTTAAACTGGTCTATGTGTAATGTCTGTCCCTAGCCTTAAAGTCCTACCCAATCCTTCTTAGATTGTTCACTCAGTGATGGAGTTCTGTGGTGTTATGGGAAGCAGAGAGCTTTGGTAAGAGATAAAACCCCTCCCCTCCTGTACTTTTTGGTTGTTTTTTTTAAAGATGAAAGGAGAGGGGGGATAGATTTTCAAAGCATTGAACAGTTTTAAGCCTTGCGTTTCCCATTAAGCCAATGGGATTAGTTATCTTCCTGAAACCCTAAGTAGTTCTTTGAAAAAGCCCCTCATAATCTGTATGCACAGAAAACCATGTTTGTAAATGAAATTACAACTTTATTATTATCCCTCCAAACACAAACTTGTCTACAACATAGATTAATTAGTTATGAAATCAAAGCTTCTTTTTAAGTTTATTCTGGCAGTGGGGGGGGGAAGTATCTGAAGCTCTTACCAGCTCCTGTTTGGTTTTCTTTCATTTTAAAATGACCTAACTCATTTACTGTAAAGTTTGTTTGAAACTAGTATCTTTTAATTTTGAATTCCATTTTGACATTTTAAATGGCTGAATTATAATTCCCAAAATAACAAAACAGTGATGATGATGCCAACTTTTTTCACAGCACCTTTTTTATTTTTGCAGCATTTTTCAAATTATATGTAGGAATTCTCCCAGGTTTGTCCTCCTGGTAAACAAAACAAAACAAAACAAAAAATTACCCAGAACCAGGTGTACAGAGGTCCTGAAGAGAGTACAGCTTGCAGTGGCCCTGTGCACAGGCTTCAGCATGCTCTGTAGGCTCTCTTAGGCTGCCTGGCAACAGATGGCAGCAGTGTATAAGGTAGCCCTGATTGGCTGACCTAGGCTGCCAGTGGTCAGCCTTTGTTTCTGTGCACCACAATATAGGGATTGTGAAGGGGGTGGTGATCTGCTCCTTCCTGAAGCAGCACAGTCTGGCAAGTGACACACTGTCACCCTGGCATGGGCAGGGAGGAGTAGGATATTGGAGGACCATGTTCTCTTTGGAGAGAAGCTGCAACATATATAGATATTCACTCTCCCATGAGAAACTGTCTTGGGAGTGATTTAACTCTCATTGTTCCCAGGTTATTTTTGTCCTAGATTGTCCATTTTTACCCTGCAAGAAAAAAGCCTGAATACCTGTACATGTATGGTTATTCCTGAGGAGAAACTGAATGTCTAAATGCACCCTTCATCACAGCAGTGTCTTGGGGCATCCATTTTCATTATCTGATCCATTGTTTCTGCTTGTATCATATGAACTCACTAACTGTATGGGACATTTCATTTATATTACTACAAGATTCTTTCTAAAATGGCCTTCCTTGGAAGAGTCATTTAGTCTCAACCAATGTTTATTCCCTACTCAGTATTCCACATCCTTCAGCTGTTCTTCCTCAGTGGTCCTTGTCAAGCCAAACAAATATAATTATATCAGGATTATACTGATATTGGATTGTTTCGACCAGTTGGAGCTTGGGGATGCTGTAGAGTTAGTGACCCATAACTGTATATTTACTTATGTGTTATGCATTTCTCTACACTCTGACTGGCTGAGAAGATCTGATTTGTATAATTACTACTTGTTTCCAGTATCTGTACAGTATGTAAATCTATGTACTGCTGCCAAGAGTCATTGATAGGCCTCCAAATAAAGTTATGGTGCCCATTCCCTTTAGCATGAACTGAGAATCTGATATCTCAAATATAAAAATTAAATATTTCAATTCACTTTTTCTTGTGGTGGGAACATTTTCATAGTGAGAATCATAGTTGGGTTGTTGTTTTTTTTTTATCCTTATCTCACACAGCTTCTTATCTACAATAAAGCTAATAATAAAATGTGTCTTTTTGCCCTTTTGTAGTATACCACTTCCCTTTACTGGGTGGAATGGTAGGTTCATTCAAGTGAGATTCTTTTTTCTCTCTAGCAGTTTAAAAAGGATAGTGACCCAGATGCTACCACCAATGTGTCTACTCAAATGAATACAGTGTTACAATGAAGTAGTCTGTGCCACAGAATTTGTAGTAGAACTTTTCCACTACAATCAAGTTATCAATACACTCTGGTGCAGCAAGTGTGATAGACACTCATCTCAGCAGCCTTACTATGATACAGGTTACTTTTTGTTAGACCGCAGCGTTCAGAGGATACGTGTGTTTCACATGATTGTACATGCATGTATGTCCACTGAAGACTTCAGCCCAGCACTAAGTAACCTTCAAAACATTCATGCTAATTTAGTAGTATTAGAAACAAGGCTTTAGTTGCAGGCCTGATTTCTTCACACATTATTTCTTGTTTACTGTAACAAAATAACTCTTGGGATTATTGCTTGCTAATGAGTTATCCATAGGAACCACTTTCATTTTAACAATGTTTACTTTTTTCCCATAGTATAAGTTCTCTATGTGTATTTTAATAAATCAATAATTAGTTCCATGTTTTCATAGACATTAGACCTCGAAAGCTCGAGTCCAGCCCCCTGCCCCAGGGACAGGAAGTCAGCAGGGGTCATAGGATCCCAGCAAGATAAACATCCAAATTTCTCTTGAAGGTGTTCAAAGTAAGTGCTTGAACCACCTCTGGCGGTAGTCTATTCCAGACCTTGGGGGCTTGGACTGTAAAAAAGCTCTTCCTGACGTCCAGCCTGAAACAGTCCTGAAGGTATTTGGGGTTGTGTATTGGTATATGCTTTTTAAAGTAATAGTTGTTGTTTGTTTGTTTGTTTTTTTTTTTTTTGGGGGGGGGGGGAGGTGGTTAATGTTACTTAGGTATATAAAAATAAGATTGCCAATGGTATAAGAAAATGAGAGCGTTACAGTTTTTGGAAAAATTTAAAATACAGCAAGAAATACTGGATTTTTAAGGTACAACTAAGAAACATGAGAGTGATACTAACCCATTCCCTCCAATAGAGGACACAGAAACTGGAAAGTATGTCTTCATGAAGGGAAAGGGAGAGCAGTGCTCTCAGGCAGGCCACTATTAAAATGGGCCCACAGGTCTAACCACACCACTCCCTACCTTCCTAGATGTTCCCCCACTCCATGAACATGTAAACATTCAAGAGATCTGTTATTCTGTGTATTTTTCTCCCAAGAGAGGTAGCAGAACATTGTAATTGAGACTTGATGAAAGTTTACAGAACTGTACTGAGTATAGCCCTGCAGTGGCAGAGAAATGTGCTTGAAGATCTCTTTCACCCTTTACTTCTATGGGAATAACAAGGAAGATCTGCTTTAGGAGGTAAGGGTTATTTGTTTGTCTTCCATCTTAAGATGACTGTGGGAAGGCATGGATGTTTTGTCCTCTTCCACTGTCCCCACAAGTAATCTAGCTTTGTAGGGTTTCCTCTCCTCCCTCATTAGCTGCACGTATTGATTTGCAGATACCATAAACAAAAATGGCATCTGAGGCAGGGTGGCGGGGTGTCAAGTTTGGAATCAGGAGGAAGAAAATATTTGTGCTAGAAACAAATAATATAGTATTGCTGCTACATCTTTTATCCTAACCAGTTAGTATTTAGGGTATTTTTGGTTGCTTCTGTTGCAAGGAAAGATTGGTGATGAAGTCATATTTATTTGATGCAATACTGTTTATTTCCAGGCATATATGTAAATTTATATTCCCTTGACACAACAGGAATCGATTGCTCTTGCTGTCACTGGCTTTTTGTTTTCTGTCCTGCCTACTTTCATAGTATTTCTAATGGTGTCTATCACCACACAGTTTCACTGTTCAAAGCTATTCACTATTTTCAGCTTCCAGTGGAACCCCACCTTCCAAATAGCCCAGCTTCTTTCTATTATGTGTTTTGGGTAGTGGTTTCTATTGTTTCAGCTGTCTGCTTTCTACATTGTTCCTAAATAAAGGGCAGCTGTTATGCCCACAAGCTTCCATAAGGTTTTACACATTCCCCTTCGCAATATTGTACACATATACATATGCACACTCTTATACTGACATCTCCACTTTTTAAAATATACGGTAAGGTTAGTGGTGGAAAGTGATAACCCAAGCAGTATTTTAAATGTCACTCTGAATATTAGGCTAAGTACACACATTCAAAAAGCCCCTGACAGAAGTGCTCTATTGTGCTTTACTCAAAGCACTGTAAGTTAGAGCATGAGCAAACCAATCACACATTTACTGTTTGGTGTGGGGAGGCTCAGAGCTTGCCTGCACTGGCTACTGGGGTCACTCCCACATGCCTCCCAGAAGCCTGCCTGGGTGGCCCCTCTCCCCAGCTCCCTCCCCATCACCAGGTGGCAACTGTCAGCAGCAGTGGCTCGGGGGTGGGGAGAAACTCTGGACCTCTCTCCCCACAATCCCCCACCTGGTCAATGTGGCCCGGCAGGGGTAGCTGTGGGGAAAGAGACCCCAGAGCCTTCTGTCTGCAGCTCCCCGCCAACAGCCAAGCCACTGAAAGCTGCATCCTGGTTTGGGCTGCTGCAGGGAGAGAGACCCTGGAGCCCTCTCCCTGCATCCCCCCCCCCCCCCCCCCCCCCGCCCGGCGTGCACAAAGACAAACA
>NW_005841830.1:2021130-2024071 GCF_000455745.1 Alligator sinensis
CAACCCCAGGCTGTGCTGCAGCAAAGCCATATAGGGGTAGCTGCTGGGAGACAGACCCCAGAACTATCCCGTGATATCCTCCCCTGGCTGCTGCAGGGGGTGGGGAGGAGACCCTGGAGTCCTCTCCCTGTGACCTTTCCACGTGGGCTACACTGCATTGCAGCCTGGCGGGGCAGCTGTAGGGGAACAGACCCCAAACCCCTCTCCTTACAGCTGCCCTGCTAAACAGCATTGCACCATTACCTGGCCTGGGCTGCTGCAGGGAGAGAGGCTAGAGCATAGTCTTGAGCAATGCCACCTGGGATAGCACCGATCATGCTCTGAGTTAACCTTTGATGGAATCTGGCATAGATGTTTGATAAAGCAGTCTAACAGGAAGCACTTTAGGTTATTACACATCCACTGAGGGTTAACTTAGAGCTTGATCTGCCACTTTTAAAGCACTCTACAAGCTGTGAACGTTTGTTCAGTTACAGCTTTAGAGTGCTCTCTGCCTGCCTAAGGTGCAATATGTGTAATGTCTGTAACTAGCCTTAATGTCTATGTTGAAAATGTAATAGCATTTTGTGATAATGCTGTAAACATCGCTGGTGAAATCCTAGTGGTATTGTAACTGGTCATTAACAACCTTCCTAATTTCAGTAGAGGCAGGATTTCATCTTTGATCTCTGCTATGCAAACTGCTTGCTATATAATTTTTACAAATTTAGAGGTGTTAAAAAGTGCCGTGTTCTGAAAAGGATGTCCCTGTGTCCCTCTCTGTGCTTCTGATCAGTCTTTGTGTAACAATTAGTATACAAGCAGCCTTCAAGTTTTTGTACAATGCATACTAGTGCGCGTCTTCGGGAGCTTTGCTTAATGCTTTGTTGAGTTCCAGCTAGACTGAATGTATTGAATAAAGCTGGTAATTCCCTACATTAGTACTGAATCTTAGTTTTTAAATTTAAGATTCCCAGAGGTCCAGGACACTATAATCAGAATATATTTTCTCCAAATCTGTTTGAGTTGTTAATTAATTGTTTTAATCCATACATAAGCATTGCCAATTCCTTTTATATACCATAATCACAAACACATTGCATATATTAGTAGTAGGATATGTGTTGGTTTCTAGAAAATATGCAGGCGCAGATTTGCATATACAAATATAAACAAATGTGTTTTTAGACATTGATGCAAAACGCTACTTGTGCTTGCTATACACTAATGTAACCAGAGTAAAATGAATATTAAAATACTGTTCAGTGTGTGTCATTTGACAATAAAAGTATACCTAATGAAGATTCCCACCACTGCACTGAACTACCATGTGATAGAAATGTTCATGGAAGTAATATTTTTCTGGGATATTTCATGTAGTATTTAAAAGATTGCAACAATGTAGCAAAACTTGTGGGTAAAAGGTAGCTAATATTGTAATATTTCCATGATACAGTTGAGAGCAGGATTAGAGAGGTGTGAATCCTTGATGTTTTAGTTTAGTGGTTAAATCTAAAGTTATAGAAACCAAATATTTATGTTCCTCTAAATAATAAAGACATATACATTTTTTTTCTCAGCAAAATGATATATTAAAGACAAAATGATTGTAGGGTGCCCAAAAATAATTTTTTGTCAATTTTATCAACTGAATCATTCTCCCTCATAATCATTTTGAATTAACCAAAAGTTTTGTTTCAAACAAAACAAAAGCCAGGTGCAGACATTACATTTTTACTGGTCCAAGTGATTGGAAAACAGTCTAAACCTGTAACAGAACAGAAGTTCAGTACACATAGACTGGTAAAAAATGGCGGAACCTTGTCTGATAGACCTTACCAACATGCACTCAAATCTAATTGATTTAGGTTTGACCAGTGCATCGAACTTCTGTACCAGATCCCCTATCATTTCAAGTTAGGTCACTGTCCACCTACATCCTAGGCTCTTTGTGGACCCCCACTAGTCCTCCCTTGCAGAAAGGTGCACTAGCACTTGGCCTGTGCTTGGTTGCTCCAGCTGAGCATCCAGCAGACCCTAGCCCCAAACTCTCACAGAATCAAAGCAGCACAGACCGTCTCCCCAGCCCCACCTCCTGTCTCCAGCCACAGGCAGGCAGTGTAGGGGAGGTGGAGAAGGGAGACACATATATCCTCCACACAAGCACAGGGACCTGGGTACCCATGTCCCCAGGCCATGCCCCTACACCCCATCATGAAGCACCCCATAACGAGACCAAGAAACCACCCCGTGCATGGGCACAGCAACACAGATGGCAATCCTGGTTCTTGCACACACACCCAGGACCCCCAAGCCCCTGCACATAGGTGCAGCCCTCAGACCCCAACCCTGGCACCTGCACATGGGTGGACCTGCAAAATTATGGAGTAAATAGCATCATAAACAAAATATCTGTAAAATATTCTCTACTGTTAATTTAACTGTGTTAATGCCTAAGTTTTTGTCTACAGCACATGATATTCAGTAATGCAATGAAAATTAGTGGAAAATAAAGATAACTGATTCATAATGAATTTACACTTACATTCATTTCTGTGTTGTGTGATGTGTTCATATGTTAGAAAATAGTAAGTGATGCATATTCATCTGAGTATGTGTGGACAGATTACATTTACATTTTACTGGCAGAATGCCTTAAAACATAGTTACTACTGGGAGGAAGGATGATTCATGATGGCTGCAGTGTGACCCCAGCAGCCCAGCTGGCAGCAGTGGGAAGGGGGACACTCTGCAAAAGGAAGGATTGGGCCCCTTGGGCTCTGGCATGAGTGGCAGCCAGCAGTTGAATGTGCCCAGAAGCCTGGGAGGCTTGTGCTTGGCGATAGGGAAAGGAGGGCTTCACCAAGGAAAGGATCAGGCTCCTTGGCAGCTCAGCCAGTGGTGGTGGGAGGTGCTGTGCGCAAGGAAGTATCAGGCCCCTCAGAGATCAGCAAATGGCTGC
>NW_005841830.1:2024102-2054221 GCF_000455745.1 Alligator sinensis
GCCAGGAGGTGGGGGCGCCCCCCTTCCCCTCCCACCCAACGCAAACCTTCTGGGCTGCCAGGCATGTCCTGCCACGGGCTGCCCCATGGGTCCAATCCTTCCTTTTGTGGAGCACCCTCCTCCGCTCCCCACACCGAACCACAACTAGTCAGGCATGGTGACCCACTCTGGGGCTCTCCTAGAAGCACAGGGGAGGGCCCACAATGACACAGCAGGTGGTTTGGGATGTGCTCATCTGTTCCTGGCAATCAGTCGGGGGTGGCCCAGGCACTAAGCTGCACTCTTCAGTCTCCAGCCGCCTGGAGAGCTTGTGGGGCCTGCTGGGAAGCATACAGGAGCATCCCTCAGCTTTCTAGCTTTGGCAAGTACAGGAAGCCTTCATGCTTCCCCCAACCAAAGGGCGAACGTGCATTCTGTTTGCTCCTGATTTAACCTAGGCTGCTTACGGAAACTTGCGTAGGTTCAATTGATTCTTCCTTGGGCTTTTTGAAGAGCTGTACTTAGAATTACCTATTTTCAAGATTATTTTCCTTCTTTTTCCTTATTAAATTTAGGATTATTTCAAAACAAAAAGTGTTGGAACATTTCGTTTTCAGAATATCAAAATGAAATATTTTCACATGCTGGCTTTTTCCTATAAATTCAAAGATATTTTGGACCAATTCAAGACTGCATTTTTGAGAGAATTAACTATTTATCCAAATATTTTACCCAGCTATAGACAGGATTTCTGCTTCTTTCTCACTCTTGTTATTTTACACTTAATACATTGCAAATGATTGTAGAATGACATGAAATACTTCAGTAATCTAGAGGTTTTCATCTATTTTTCATCATTATATAGAGAGAGATAGTTAGCTGTCTCAAGTCAGGCAGAAGGCAAGGTAGGGTAGCAGCATTGCCTACAAAGGCTTATGCCTCTTCTGAACCACTCTCTGAAATGCCACCCTGCCCTACCGCATTATTTTTATGTAGAAAGTATGACTTGCTCATAGGTTCATATTTTGTGTGGCAGAGTATTTCATATCACACCTTGATATATTAAAGCCGTCTGTCAGATTTCCTTACTCTATGAATATAATACGTTCTAGTTGTTTGCTTTTCCATGAAAGGGAGTTAGCAGGCATCCAACAATAATAATTCCACCATATGACAATTTTATTTCTTTTTGAGAACAATATTAAACTGGTAAAGCTGAACACTCAGCAAAATTGTTAACATTATTAAGTGAAAGTATCATTAGACATTTCAGAAGCATTAGAATCATCAAGTGGCGATTCCTCCATTTTAACTCAATGGAAAACACCACAATAATTATGTTGTGGTTTCCAGTTTTAAATTCTGAACTGACAGCTAGGCAGCCTATATGGCCTAATTGGATTCAGCCACAACTGAATTCCATGAGTCTGAATGATGGTAAAGGCCATGACCCTGTTAGAGCAATTTAATTAAAACCATACACTTGGGTAGGATATATCTCAGTTGGATTCCATGTCAGTAAAGGAGAGGACAGTTAACACATCCCTGAGTGTATATTTGTTGTGAAGTGTTGAATCAAGTGGCTTATTTGGGCTTATTTTTCTCTGATTCTTGTATCTGGGAATACATTTTTCATCAGTGGGCTCCAGAGAAGCAGGGTTTATAATGTCTGACTCTTGGGTGTACCAGGACCTCATCCATTGAGCTGTTCTTTGACATCATCAATTAGCTTCCCAGGCAGCAGAGTAAATGCTTGTCATGGGACTCCATTCCTGAATTACACAAGGAATTGTAACCCTATATGTTGATTCAAAATATGGGAAGTCCTGGGTTCATTAGACATAGCCAAGCTGACCTCACTTATCTCTTTGGTGTCAAGCTGACCTCAGTTATCTCTTTGGTGTTTGGGCAGTTTCTGCTTTTCTGCTTTCCATTAAATTTAATTAATTTAGGGACATAGGAGTGGAAGGGTCTATTATGCCATTGAGTATAGCACCCCACACTTGATATATACCTACAATAGAAAGAAATGGAGACATAGATTGAAAATCTACATTGACATTCTGACCTTAACATTAGTCTAAGAAGAGAACAGAGAACGGTGGTTTAGGTTTAAGGTCACTGTGTCAGCATGGATTTAGTTACAGATGTGAATGTTAAGACAAAGCCTTAATGCACTATTACTTAGATGCTGATTGTTTTTGAAATCTGTTTGTTTCTTTGCAACAATGCAAAAAGGAATTTTACAATTCTACACTTCTATAGCTGTATGCTATTTTCCATTAGTGCACCAAGGCCCCAGTACAAGAAAGAATTAATATTCAAGGCAGTACTTGACAAGTCTAAAATAGTTCATTAATAGTTAATTACAGTGTTTTCTTAATTGTGGTCTATGAACCATGGAGCATTTAGCGGAGATCCACAGAGATTTGGCAGACTATGTTTGTTCTAATGTCCTTCCTGCTCTTTTTCCCAGTTGCTACACCATGTTAGAATAGGTAAGGATTCATAATACTTTCCATCGATTGCTTTTCCATTTCTGCTGTTGCTGTAGTTGCCACAGGAGCATCCTATAGTCATGTTTGGGAAAGAAGTTGTCCACAAGACCTGAAACTGGAAGGATGGTGGCACAGAAGGCCACTTTATTTATCAAAATCAAGTCTACAGAAAGACGAAGTTTTGTAGCATCTGGTTTGTGAGTTTGGATAAGTTAACAGTTGCAGAATATTCCATTGACTACTTAGGCCTTGTGGAGTTGGAGAATTTGCTGTACGTTAGCAAGTAAAACATGTCTACTTTAATAAATTATTTCAGGTGTCTGCATAGGTTCTGACAACGTGATAGTCTGTTAGGTCCATTAAGTAAATTTTGACAGGATTTTCTTCGATATAGAACTTTCATGACAGTACCCATGTCCCCTGACTCTGACCATGAGAGGTATTTAAGTAAATGTGGCTCATTTTGCTTTGTCAATTCAATCCTTACTGCTGAGTCTACCAGCCAAGGTGGCAGTTAGCACCAGTGATGGTACGTTTTGTGATGTGTATGCTGCTTTGATGGGAATTGTGAGAGTCCCCAAATGGATTGCACACAGGTCACCAAAGAGACAGTCAGTAACAGCTTTCAGTTATTATTGACAAGCTAGAAATAAAAAAATCTTCACAGCCCTTGCCAGTTCCCCAAGATGAGTTTCAAGTTGTGTAGTGCCTTCACCCCATTAGACCTAAAAAGAGAGAAAGAAAGAAAAGTTCAATTTAAAGTGAGAGTGCAAAAGAGTATTGTACCATTACAATTCAAAAGCACCCAAACTCCAAATTAAAAAAAAAAAATTACAAATGAATGTGCTGTGAGGGTGGATCAGAAACACAAATTACCCTAGGTATAGATAGGGGGCAACAATGGAAATAGTAGCAGATCTTTTTCTTTAACTAAACAAATGGCACCATTTGATTGTTTTATATACCAGATCAAATTCTTTTTTCAGTAACACCAGTGAAATTTCGGTTGCAGATCAACATGGTTGGGAGGAGAATTCTAACCAGAAAATTTGTTTTACATCTTGGGTGGCTCTTCAAGAAAATGAGGAAAGTTGTGTGTTCTGAAGACACTCACTACTGGTTTTGTACATACAGGAAGCTGTGATTTAAATAAAAAGTAAATTAAAATAGGAGCATAGCAGAGGCCAATTGAGAGTAATAGCACAAAAGAGTAGAGAAACATACAGTTATGTTTGTAAAGGAAACGGGCTTAAATGAAGATGTGTATGGGTTTTAAGACTTGTTATTACTAATGCTGTAATACGCTGTTGAAATCAGAGATAATTGTCACTGGCTTCCCTATTAATTTTAGATAAAAAGTTGCAACTGAGTAGGTTCCTCCAGCTTAAGTTGAAAAGGTTTAAAAGCTTCTGAAATTAAATTTGCAAGAGAATGGATACTCTTCATGTAATTTAAAATGTGAAAAATTGCTTTTACTCCATTCAAACTACTTGTGCAGCTGAAAGGTTCGTTATTTTTGGGTCCTGGATCTTTGCTCCCATTGAAGTCAATAAGAGTTTTAACCTTCACATTAGTGAGAACCAGAGTGAGCCCTGCATCATTGTTGTCATAGTCATTTCTTTTATCAGGCAGACACAGGACACATTGAAGTGAAAAGCCAATGTTAACGGTTTAATTTCTGTCTGGGGCAATACCTTCTATCCAGTCAATTCTCATGATAAAGGTCTCGTTTATTATATAACTGGCTCTTTCATTGACTGCATTTGTGTTTGTCTCTTTAGCATGAAAGATAACCCCCATATGTGAATAATCAGATTTGATCTTGGATTTATACTTTGTTTTGATTTGTTCCATTTAGTAGAGGGCATAATATTATTGGATTTTTTTAAGACTTCTGTTATGAACCAACCTTGATCCTATGGTTGGTTTGTCTGCCGGTAATCTTTTTCTTTGCTTGAAGAGCTGAAAAAAAGCATCTGGGCCTCCCTGGCAATAATTAGGGCAAGCTTACTGCCTGCTGTGCTGAAAAGTAGCTCTGAGATTTCAGCATGAGGAAATGCAAGTGAAAAATTCAAGCTGGCTAGAATTCCAGTGCTAAGGGACCACTGTATAAGGGGAAATTGCAACTACTTGGATTTAACTTATTCACTTATTTTTTTCTTTCTTTCAATAATTTTGTTCTACTTCCAGTCATCCTATCCATTGAGCTCTCTGTAAATTCATAGAATCATAGAAAATTTAGGTTGGAAGGGAACTCAGGAGGTCTTCTAGTCTTCCCCCCCTACACACACCCTGCTGCTCAAAGCAGGACCATCCCCAACTAAATCATCCTAGCCAATGCTTTGCCTAGCCAGAACTTAAAAAGCCACTAAGGATGGAGATTCCACAACCTCTCTGGGTAACCTGTTTTAGAGCTTTACTACCCTTCTGGATGAGAGGGTTCTCCTACTATCTAACCTAAACTTCCCTTGCTGCAACTTGAAACCATTGCTCCTTGTTCTGCCATCTGCCACCACTGAGAACAGTCTGGCTCCATCTTCTTTGAAACCACCCTTCATGTACTTGAAGGCTCCTATTAATTTCTCCCTCAGTCTTCTCTTCTGCAGGGTAAATAAGCCCAGTACTATCAGCCTCTCTTTATACATTTTCATTGTCCTCTGCTGGACTCTCTCCAATTTGTCCACATCATTTCTGTAGTGGGGGCCCAAAACTGGACACAGTACTCCAGATGTGGGCTCACCAGTGCTGAATAGAGGGGAATAATCGCTTCCTTTGATCTGCTGGCAACACTCCTACTAATGCTGCCCAGTATGTTATTAGCCTTCTTTGCACACTCTTGGCTAATTTTCAACTTACTGTCCACTGCAACCTGCAGGTCCTTTTCTGCAGAGCTACTGCTCATCTGATCAGTCCCTAGCCTGTACCAGTAAATGGGATTGTTCTGTCCTAAATGCAGGGCTTTGCACTTCTACTTATTGAACCTCCTGAGTTTTGGGGGTTTTTTTTGGCCAATCCTCCAATTTATCTAGGTCTCTCTGAATCCTAGCTCTACAATTCCAAGAATTCCAAACTGAGTACCAAATTTAGCTGTATGTTACTTTCTTATATGTCCAGTGCAGCTTCCATAAACCAATAGAAACCTTCCCATCTTTTTTTCTAAAGGAATATTAGACTGCAGACAGCCTATATAAATAGGTGAAAATGATACCAGTTGATTTAGGTCATCAGGCATCAACGTTGGAAAAGCTTGATTCTGCACCTGTTGAAGTAAGTAAAGCAAAACTCACAGTGATTTTTAAATCAGAGCTGTGCCATCTCTCAGCAGCCTCATCTCACACAGGCTTGCAATTGTGAGAGCCAACACCCCCCACCCCCCACCCTGGACAACCCCCTCCACTGCTGCATGGCACCCATGGATAGCCCTTCCCACCTCACCACTGTGCACATTGAAGGGCAGATGCACCCTTCTACTGCTCCACCTTGTGCCCGACCAGTTGCTCCACTACACACATATGCAAGGGTACCCCTTCCCCCAGCCTACAGGCTGTAGTCCCATGCACAGTGCCACCCCCTCAGGCAGAGCCAGAAAGCAGAAGCCAGAAGGGAAACCCAGAGCCCCAAGTTTCTGCTGCAGCCAGAATGATATGAGGAATGAATCTGAGCGGGGACCCCAGGAGCTGCAGATAAACCTCTTGTGGGCTGCCAGTTGGACAACCCTGATTTAAATGACGCAGTTTTAGGTTTATAGTAAAGGGTTGCTAAAAGCAGCTCACAGACCCCAACAAATACTGAGCATCAGTTATACAAATTATTGAGTCTCTGTTTAGAAATAAAAGAACCATGAGAAGAAATCAAGAATGAATTACCTGAAAGCAGAAAAAAGGCTGTCTACTGGGATAAAAAAAAAAGTATCCACAATATATAATGTGACCAGCTAGTTAACACAATCAGACTCTTTTGTTTAATGTCAAACCATGAGGACGTTCTGGAAAGGCAGATATTATATAGTCATTTGTTTTGTTTTTTTTAATCATGAACATTTGTCCTTAATTATTCCCTCCAGTGGCATAGTACTGTGCTTAGCATACCCTCTTCTTGCATTATCTCCTCATGATCTTACCGTTTTTTATCTTTCCTTTTCTTCTTTGCTGGAAGTGGAACCACAAACTCCCCACCCCCACCATTTCCACCTCCCCTCAGCATTAAGGACATTCACCGTCAATGCTCTTAGTAGATTGGTTGACAGCAGGTGCTGTGTAAGTCCTGCAGTTATTTTTCTCTCCCTTTTGGAGGTAATTATCAACAAATCTTGATGTTTTAAGATTGTAAATGCATTTGCCACAGAAGCTGTACCTTTGCTGTCACTTAAGTTCAGCTCCACAACAGTGTGCCCTGAATCCATTTTGGGATACATGACACAATTATAATTGAAGTAGATTTCCCCTGCTCTTTGTGTTGTATGATTAATTTATATGCAGCCATTCCATGCTATTGCATGAAATAAGATTCCTGTCTTGCTGTTCATCAGATTTGGCTCTCTATGTAGTACTGTGGGCTCTTTTCCCATAACGCTGTTATATGCTGCTGTCTTTATGGAGGTTCCTTATTTAAATTGCTGAAAAGACAAAAAGCTGTTTAAAAAGTTAACTAAATGTGCTTATTTTGCTTCATGAATACCTGAGCTTGATTGCAAATGCAGTCACTAAAATAAATTAGATGATCTCTATTCAGTATTCTGTACCACAGTTCCAACGCCCGTCTTAGTCCCAATCCCCATCTCCCTGAGATGGAAAGATTAGTAATAATGAAGACATGTTATTGCACCTGCCTTCTTTGTATCAGGCTATGTACAGTAAATCCATCAATAGTATTATTTTTCCTCCGTAGGTATTATCTGTTGTTTATCAATCTTAACTGCGGGCCTGATCCAAATCCCATCAGAGTCCAAAAGTGTTTTTTAATCATTGTTTATATTGATTTGCCTATTTTTTTTTCAAGAAAAAGGATATTTATTAAAAGGATAGCTACATATAGTAAATTTTATTTTAAGCACTTTCAGCCAATGTGTTGTAACATTTGTTAAAACTTTTAAGAGTCTTTAAATTGCGAACATCTGGTACATCAACTTTGAAGACCCAATTGATGGAACACACATTATATTTAACTGACATGGGTGGGTTTCCATAAGATTTTACTGAAAAGAGAAGAATGCACCAAAAATCAGGTTAATTTTTCAAGCGTATGTGTATCCTTTAAATCTTCCATGCCCACCCCACTACATCAAACAAAACTTGTGCTATGTGTGAGAGAATTAGTGACTTTGCTTGGCTGGAACAGCAGGTGCCATACATGAGCTTGTGCCTGTCTAGCCATTGCTTTTTTTATGTTCAGTTGAATAGGGAAGTTTTCTTTTACTCACACAGGTTAAAATCCCTGAGACTTCTTGGATAATACAAATCAAATGAATGAATTATGATGTTTTGAGGAAGAAATAAATCCATGATAAGTAGGGATCTGCCCAACTTGAGAAGGTAGCTGGCTGATTTTGTGGGTGGATCGCAGAGCCAGCTGCCATTTTTGAGAGTTTATCGTGGCCCGGAGCTCTCCATGCCTCTGGCTGAGGGGCCCTCCCATCCCTCACCGCTGGTTGGTTGCAAGGGCTGTCTGTTATGTGGCCCTGCCCTTCACTGCCAGTTGGTGGAGAGGGACCACAGGATAAGTGTCCCTCAGCCAATCAGCGATGAGTGGCAGGGGCTGCAGCCATCTTGGGCTACCCTGTGTTCTCACAGTACTTTCTTACCCCCCAGTAGGTTGCATGGCCAGGCTCCAGCACCATGAAGACTGCTGGCTGGGGTACCAGCACTTTATTTTCAGTAAGTTGTGGGTTTTTTCCTGCAGATTTTGTGGACATTGCCTGCTTTTGCAACATTGCCTACATTAGGTACCTAATGATACGGCTTTAAGGAAGTACAGGTCTCATGTATAAAGAGTAATAATTTGCTCCCAGTTACGCTGGCATGTTTCCTCAGTAATGCCATTATTGCAGTATGGTACTTTTTCATTTTTTCAATATGGTATGAAACCAGTTTCTGATGTTCAGTTTTGTCTTCTTACTCCAGCTATATATTTTTCCATTTACTCCAATTATTCTCTGTATAGAGAGAGTTATTTCATTTGCTTTTCTTTCTTCTCTGGAATTCCCCTTGATGTTTTCATTTGTTAGCCTAGCCTCAATGTTGTCATTCTGTATTTGAAACATTCTTCTGCATGTCAGCTGACTACTTAGTGATAAAGTCATGTGACATTATCTCAGCTGGACTACCTGAGTTTTATACCATCCACTTACTTTTCATTGTATCCTCTTGCAGAAAGGTCACAATATGCTTTGGGGCGTGTTTTTCCCCTTTAAGTAGCAATTTGGATAAGTAATTATGGTCGATATAATCTAGGAATCAGCCACAAGTTAAGTTTGTATCTTTCCTTATGCAGCTAATGGCAAATATATGGAACAATTCCTTCTGAAACCTATGGAACCGTCCTCAGAAATGATATAACAGGACTGGTATCTTTAATGTTGAGCCACAGCACCTAAACTTTCAAATGATGCTTTGTGGTACACAGCTGTAGAGCAGGATTTGGAATTTGGAAACCGAGGTGCTTAAGGTAACCCATGGTTTTCAATTTGTGATCCGTGGACTCGTGGGGGTCCACAGACTGTCTAAGGGGTCTGTGAAAGATGACTACAATGAATCAACAATATGTGAATACCCACATTTACAATTTAAAGGGGTCCACACCTCCATTTGATATTTCCAAAGGGGTCTGCACCTCCATTTAAAGTTTTTAGGGGTCCACAAATGAAAAAAATGTTGAAAACCAGTGAGATAGACAGTTAACACAGTAGGAAGAAAAAGCAACAAAGGGCACTAATTATCTTTCAGGGGTGATCTGATGGCCACCTATAAATTTGTCTGGGGTGACCACCAGTAATATGGGGAACTTTTTTTCACCAGAGCGCCCCTAGGGATGACGACTAGGTCGAACGGTCATAAACTACTACAAGACCGTTTCAGGCTGGACATAAGGAAGAATTTCTTTACTGTCCGAGCCCCCAAGATCTGGAACAGCCTGCCACCGGAGGTGGTTCAAGCGCCTACATTGAACACCTTCAAGAGCAAACTGGACACTTATCTTGCTGGGATACTATGACCCCAGCTGACTTCCTGCCCTCTGGGCAGGGGGCTGGACTCGATGATCTTCCGAGGTCCCTTCCAGCCCTAATGTCTATGAAATCTACGAAATCTTTATAGATTGCTTCAAAGACCATCTTTAAGGTAGGGGTACTTGATGAAGTAGTAGGAGGAGAGTCCTGAGGATTTGTTTCTCAGGATGAGAAACTACTTGCCATCTACTGCCCTGCCATAGGGGGTAGACTATGGTGACCATATTTCCCGAGTCTCAAAATGGGAGCCGCTCCACTCTTCAGTATACTTGCCTGTTTCTGGGTTCCAGTTTCAGCTGACTGCTGGACAACAAGGAATGGGGAGGGATTGGCTCTGAAAATAGGACAGAAGTATTCATTTGACCAAACTGACAGGATTCTAGGGACAGGTGTTTAAAATGGAATTGCCTCTGCAGAAATGGATGGATACTTTTACACATGCTCTGGAGGTGGTTGACACTTTGCTTAGAGTGGCTTCAAGAGCGGCTCTAATTAAAGTGCCACTGTGTCTCATGTATCAGCATCCCTGGGCTTAAAAATGGTGGCGGGAGCGCTTGAACTAAAGCTAAAGCTCATTCAGTGAGCTTTAGTTCAAGCACTTCTGTCACCATTTTTAAGCCTAGGGACACTGATACATGAGACACAGGAGGCTGCTGGGGCACACCAAGTGCCACACTCCAGCAGACTTGATTAATCCAGCACATTGGAGCAGCCTTGGCGCTTGTGTATTGGTGCCCTCCAGTTATCCTAGGTAGAACTGCTATCCCAGTAGCAGTAGTTACTAAAGTACTGCCTATTGCCTGCACTGAAAACAGAAGCCCACTTCCTGATAGCAGCAGTACTTTTACTAGTTCTGCTTCTATAGCAAATCTCAGCAGTACTGAACTCACCATTTCCAATGGTGCTTTACCTAGGGTTATCATATTTCCAGCATCAAAAAAGAGGACACCTGTGGTGGGGAGAGAGGGGGAGGGGTATATGATTGTGGGGTGGGGGCAATGATATGCCCATGCCCTGCCTCTGCCTCTCACTCCTAATCCCCTGCCCCGCAGTACTGCCAGTGCCCCACACTCCCAACCCTCAGCTCCTGCCCCTCCAGCCCTGCTGCCCATGCAGCTCTCTCCTGTGCACACATGCACGCACACACTCTATGTCTCTTCTCTTACCTGGGATCTTGCTAGGGCCTGTGTGTAGAGCACCTGACTTCCAACAGCCAATCACCTTGCCCGCTGCTCTCAGCCCCAAGCAGTCCCAAGCTGCTAGTCCCCAGGAAAGGAAAAAAAAGGCAAAAACCCAGACATTTGCTCACATTGTAAAAACCCAACCAGACACGAGGACAGGAGGCCAAAAGAGAGGACATGTAAAAAAGAGAGGGAACATCTTAGATGTAAATGACTGTAAGAATTGGATTTTACAACTACAGCAATGTTGAGCCCAAGAATACAAAATGAATGAGTTCCCTCCCCCCCCCCCCCCCTTCTGGCATCTTCTGTTTTTCCTTCTAGTGCCAGACTGTACAGGTAATATTTTGAACTGTTACTTTGCATACAGGAAGACTAAACACTCACCTTTTAAAAATATAAAATAAAAGTGGAGGCTCCAAAAAATTGAGTTTCAGAAGACCAAACATCATGAGACTTTACTAAAATCATATAATATGCATACTAGAAAAGACTAGAACAATAGCTAGCTTCTTAGCCATGGTAACAGTTGTGGTATAATGTTTTATTGATTCAGTAATAAAGAAACCTTACCTTTGGAAATGGCAAGTACTATCATCTAGAATAATTGTTGTAATGGAAGACATCCCAGGTCATTTTTATTACTCTCTTTTGAGGTGAAAGCAGTTTTGATGTAATGGGGTTTGCATATTCAACATCTCTTAAAGCCTGTAAGAAGGTCATCTGTTATTAATAAATGTTGGGTCTTGACAGTATGACTGTTCTGTACTTTACAGCTTGTCTTTGGCTATAAATGTAAGCTTCAACATTGTAATAATGCCTAAGTTAGTCACTGGTAAATAATATATCAGTTATTATTTCCATGCTAGTCTAGAAAGAGTTTGCACATTTGTTCAGACAGTAGATGTTCACTTCCTTTTTTATTGTCTGTATGGAGACCTTTCTATATCATTTGCCTGCTGTAATAGATTATGACTCCATTGTTGAGGTCTGGGGAGTTCTGGTGACTTCCATCTTATTAAATTTAATCGTTTTCTGGCATAGGTGTTCCAAGGAAGTAGGTCTATTCATTATGACCTACTGTTGGTAGTAGAGATGTATTCCCCAGTAGAAAAACTTCTTCAGTGAGCTGTAAATTGGAGATGAAGACTAGATTTATTGGATCTAATACACTGTGCTGAAAGGGCTGAACTTTAGAATAGTTCCATAACATAAGCTTTGGTGTTATTTTTATGGACTTCCACTTCTAGAATTTATCAAAGTTGAATAATTTAGTGGAAAGCATTTAGTTCATTTTCTGTATAGAGTAGGCAGTATGCTTTAAATAATACTACTACTATTACTGTTTGCATATTTTATCATGCAAGTTTAACAGATGCATGCTAGATCATGTGATAACTGCTCTATATTTTGAATTCTCAAAATAATGTAAATGTAAGATAGATATTGTAAGTCTGCCTATTTTGTTTTGAGACTGTATGGTGTGATTATTTCTCCTTTTTTAATGTTTACCCTTAGCTGATGCAGCTTATCCTGCACAAGCCAAGAATTTTAGGGAATATCATTCAGTCACAATGTGATATTAAACCTTTCTTTATCTTCTGTATCATCAGTTCTAGACAGTGGAGGAAATTGTCTCCTTGTTTTTGATAGCAGGGAAGACTCCATTTGAATAAAGTCAGAACAAAAAACTAGAGGAGCCTTTTATCTCAACAATCTAGATGTACAAGCAACTCTCACATAGCACGGCTGATTAGAGAATAATAGTTGACAGATTTTGAAAATGGGCATGAGCTTGAGGGTCGCTGCAATAACTTCACCTGAAGTTTTAATTCATTTTTGCTGATTCAACTTTTTGAATTGTTGTCCTTTCAGATCTGAGAAGCAGGTCTCCTTATTGCTGCAGCCAGGGGAGAAAAGAAGTCATTTTCCCTTCTGGCATAGTTAAGTCAATCCAGTATGCCCTTTACTTGTTATTTATATGCTTACAGAAAATGCCCTGATAATAGGTAAGGTTGTGAAGCGCTATCCCACCCTGTAAATAGCCAGAGGCTGTGATTAATTTTTGAGTTTTGAGGGCCCTTTGCGGGGAGGGACAAGGGCCATTGATGGAAGGGAAAGAACAGGATAGAGAAGTAGGAGGCACAGTTCATGCAACTGTAAATTATTTACTTCTGTTGTTTTCTAAAAAACTTAACTTTCTGAATGTTGTGAAGCAGATTCTGTTCTGAATCATACCAGTGTAAATCTAGAGTGATATGGAAGTAGGTGAAGTAAGTAAGAGTGGTGTCACACATTCAACTTAACACTTAACTAATGCAGTTAAAAGGCAAGCAATTTAGCACTTGGTAAACACCCTAATGGGACTGCAAATTTCCTTTTAGGCGATGTGATCACTACATTTACAACAGTTGTAAGTGAATGCATGACACCACCCTAATGGTGACTAACTTTAATACATCACAACCTGCCAGTGATCTGCAGCTGTTGCAAATGAACATGCGACAAAGGCCCTGAGAGCACAATTTTAGGTCAGTCTCCTTAGCAATGTGGAGGAAAGTTGCAATGTCCTTTCCTACATCTTTGCCACTTTCTAAGAGACTTGTCAAGCTGTTTTTGCTTTTATTCTTTAACTTTACTATGGATTTCTGTACTCAGAATTAAGTATTTCTTCTGTTTCTTCAGGCTCTCTTTGGCAGTTTTATTCTTCTAACCATGTGTGTCAGGCTTCAGAGATTCATTTAGAAACACCTGTCCTGTGGTATAGAGGCTTGGCAGTCATTCAGTGTATATCCTTTACTAGTTACACTCACAAGATTCATGTATAGGGTCAAAACTAAAGTGCTTCTTTCTTTCCTTCCTTTCTTTCCTTCTCTCCCTCCCTCCCTCCTAGCAGAACGGGCAAAGATGAGAATACAATGAAGGGAAAATGTTCCTTCTGTTTAATTGTTAGCATTAAAAAACTGATTTGAAGATTACTTTGATAGTTTTATTAGTAAGGTCTCACTACATGTTATACATTACTTCAAATGTACCATGTGCTATGATGAATTGAACTGTGCTTTGTGTTTCCTGATTGATAAAATGTTTCCTCTAAATAAATCTTGCACTTCTAGATTCAGTGACATGAATAATAGAACATAAAGGTGTGAAGGAAATGAACAATTTGTATGATGTGGAAAGAAGGTATGCTTCATTTGATCTTGGAAAATAAAGCACAGTTCAAATATGGCTGTCATTCTTGAACTGTCACATAGAATTGCTACTATATATATCTTATGGTTAGATTTTGGAGTTGTTTAGAGATTTTTACATCTCATATAGTATACTGTTACATCCTTAAGAAAGTTGATAAGAATAGTTTAATAAAAAGCTCACAGAATGTCTTGATGTGAGAGCATTACAGCCTATTTTAGTGTGAAAGTCTAGACTACTTACAATTTGTATAATATATCATGTGTGATGGTGGCAAAAATGAAGAAAAATAAATTCTGAGAGACCACAGTTTACAAAATGATATCTGTCATTTCATCTTTATCACTGATGTTTTATTTTAAATGCTGAGCTACCAACCCAAAACATTTTAGAGATATTTGTTTTTGCTATTTTTGAAAAATAATATAACTGTGCTTGTTCTGCTATACCCTTTATCATCTTTTTTTCCCAGTGATGCTGTTTATACTTCAAGATGATTTCCAACCTTTAACCTGATGAAAAGAAAAGCATGCTTAGGTTTCCATAGCAAATATGTAAGTGGTCAGCAGGTTAAAAATTACATTTACAGAGAAAATACAGCCTAACTTCATAAGAAAGGCAGTTTGACACTGAATACCATTTTGGTTCATTTCAACTTGTATTTAGCTAATGCCTGCATGGTTGTAATCTCTGCAAGGTTACTTTATTACTTAAAGCACATGTTTTGAAGTGGCAGTCAAAAAGCTAAGGACGTAGGGTTAAAAAACTTTCACACATAATAATTCTTAATCAAAATCTCATTTAGAATAAAACAGCACCTGGATTCTCTAAGCCTGTGAGGTAGCATGATTCTCTTTCAAGGGAGGACAGGAGCTGCTTTTGACAGTGATTTATGCTCTTTTTTGCTTACCATGCTGAAGTATATTATTTAGACTGACATGCATATGTGCATATATCAAGTGAGGTCTCAGCACCTGCTACAGTCACCATACTGAATGTATCCTTGTTGATTCTTCTGAATATTGGTGGAGATCTAAGGACACCAAGTCTTTGACACGACAGCTAGATCTGATTTCAGCTCAAGCTGGGTGTATATTTGGACTACACGGCAGAAGTAATTAAGAATGGAATGCAATTGTCATTCAGCCTAGAATTACTTACCATGCAAAAGAGTCTAGCAACAGGTTTTCTTACAGGTCAGCAAGTAGACATCTAATTTCTGGGTTCTGCGACATTTTAGAGACTGTTTCTATGTAGACACTGAGCAAACACTGTGTGTGTAAAATGAATTACACCGAAACCTGTTGGTCCTGAAGTCTCTTAAAGGGCAGGATAATCTCGATTGCTCTGCAAATCGTATATATACACACTCTCCTAAATTAGAAGCAGATGGTACTTCCTGAAATATTCCTAGCCTAATAGAGACTATGGAAAGGTCACTATAATTTACCAGAAAATGATAACTATTCAACACATTTTTCAACTATTCAGTAAAATCTAATGGAGAAATTGTACTCCTGTCAGAGAACTCTATAGGGATGGTTTAAAAATAATCTATAGAAAGGCTCATAAATTAAAGCTGATATAATAATTTCCAGAGATTTCTGTTGATTCCATCTCTATTAAATTCTACAGGGAAATAAATAGTGGTGTAAATTACAAATTAGACCTTATTTGGTTAGACAATGGGTGTTAAGTGGTAAAGCAGAATAATTTACACTGACCAATTCTCCAACAGCACACACACAGTTCTGGGTATTGCTTTATTCTGTACATGCTCTGTTTGAATACTAACTTGTTATCAGTAACACTGTTTTTCCATATTTTATCCAAGATGCACTTGTGCAGCCCCTAGCTATTGCTGTCTGGCATGTAGTGTCTATTGAAAAAAGGGCTCTATGAAAGAGGGCTTTATTCTAACACCTGTATACCATATGCAAGATCACTTTATAGGGAGGTGCCTGCGTGAAAAAAGGCAAAGTAGGGGTGGTGGATCTTGCTCAGTCTTTAACCTCAACAAGTGTCTGACTTGGAGTTTTAAAATTGAAATGGAGTGTAATTTTTACCTTAAAGCAATCATACTCAGTGGGATTCACCCTGCAGCACTGAAGCATGAGGGACTGTCCTAGAAGGATGTGGCATGGCTTTGGGAAGGACTCCTCAGACTCTTTCAACTCCCAGACCCTCTAGAGAGCCCCGGTGTGCATCCTACCTGGCTCAATATTGTAGAAGAGCTATGCAAAAATCCATACTGTGAGGTGTTAAGGATTTTAAGAAAGCAGTAAAATAGGTTTACTCAATGAAAGCTTCCTTTTAAGCTTTAGAATATTAGGGTTAAATATAGTTTGGAGGCCTAGCATCTCTTTCATCTATGAATAGTGTGTGATTTGGAGGAAAATTGTAGGAAAAATATTTAAGTAAACCAGACAGCTTACCCCAGGTAACTTATGTCTTCCTAACAATCAAGCTGATTACACATAAATATCATACAATTGTAGGAAAGATCTGAAATCTCTTTCTGTAGAAGGAGATACTGTCATATCTGCAGACATTTAACAAAAGGGAGTTGGTGAGGGCATAGAAAGACATCAGAAAATAAATTGAAAACATGCCTGATGCAGTTATACCATGCTTCAATTATAAAATGGGTAGCATGCCCATTTCCCACCTATTACCCATAAACTATCCTATAAAACTGAAGTGTATATGATTGATTCACAACTAGCCGTTTCCTGATGTCTCAACTCCCCAAGCTTATGATGTGAAGGGATGGGTGAATGCATTCAAAATGTATTTAGCAAATATAAACAAATGTACTTGAAGACAGTCAGCTGTGCATGACATTCTCTTTCAATGGTGGCACCTTGGAGAGATAAGAGTTTTGCTGTGTGCATTGGAAAGGGCTAAGATGAGACATCTAAGATTGCACACTAGGGATAAAGAAAAACAGATGAGGTAATGTTTTGTAAGCAGTTGAGAAGCAAAGGGAGATTAGGAAATAAAAAGCTTTAGTTGCATGTTATGTCTGATGTTGTTATTTCTCTCCCTCTTGCTACTGTCAGCCATGCAACAGATACCTTTTTCTTATTCTCTCCTCATTTACTGACTCTGTTAATCCAGTAATTTTCTTCTTAATCATTTCCCATGAAACACTGCATAATTTGGTGTGGCTATTGAAAACTTGTGATTTAGTGGGAATCGTTGTCCCATTTCCTCAATTTGGTCTATAATCATTCTCACCTTCCCACCCTCTAGTTTCTGCTCCTCAAGTTTTTTTATTATAAAATACAGCAACAGAATCTCTCAGTCGATTGTTAGTCCCTGTGGTTGTTATTTCACATTGAATTTTATCAACATCTGGCTGGCTACTGATATTAGGCATTTTCCCCAGCTCTCTTATTCTCTTGTGAAAGCATCAGCCTTCTCTTTCTTAAGAAAGCAGAGCTGAATGATATTCATGGCAAAATTAAAAACAAACAAAACGGGAAAAAGGCCTCTTTGTAAAAGCAGTGTGAGAAAATTAGAGAACACATTTTTTTTGCTTAGGTTTTTGTGTGATTTGAGGACTTATGAAAGTTTCTGAATTGATATATTGATGAGTGTCATTCTCTCTGGCCATACAGCCAGGACTTAAAGGGTTAGCTGCCCTGCCATGTGCTTTGATTCAGTCCTGTAGGAGAAAAGAAAAGAAAAGTTCAATCTCCCGGTCCATTTGACTTCTGGCACCTCGTTTGAAATTGCCATTAGGCATGTCAGTATGCACTAGGTTTGGTTGATGAATATTTTGCATCTGGAAACATATTTTTGTAGGAGAAAATGTTCCTTTTCTAACCGAAAATTGTCAGAGGACTTTAGTGCTATTGAAAATATTGTGGTATTTTCTATTTTAAAAAATTGATTTTTTTTTTTTTTTCCTTTCCCTTGGGCTCCTTAGGGTGATGAGAAGGGGGAGAGGGGAAAAAGGAATTCAGTTTCAAACAGAGACACATAGCAGGGCAGCTCCATATCCAGGGCAGGGCCAGCTCCTACAGTGGCAGCTGTGGCAGTGCAATCACTTGCCACTGTGGCAACAACTGCTCAAGTTCCACCCCCCCGCTGCACAAGGGTCATGTCTAGGGCTGCTGCTGGGTCACTTTATTGCCCCCTACCCCATCTTAGTTATACTTCTGTTTTCAAATACTAAGGGCAGATTTTTATTATTATAATTTTGGGTTTTCATTGAAAAAACCAAAAATGGTCACAGGAAAATCTTAAAACACCATTTTTTTCAGTGAAAATCATCAATCATGTTGAGGTTGGTGTGTGCCAGTATTCTTGTGGTCTGTAATCTGCCCAGTAGGAACTGGATTTAGGCAGGGGGAGGGCGGGGGAGTTGGTTTTGTTTAGTTTGTTTAGTAGTTCCTCAAAGGTTTTTAGTTTTAGTGGTAATAAAGGAGCCAAAGGCATTATCTGCAGTTTGTATAATGACACAAAAACATGTCTTTTACTAGATTTTTCCATGCTGCATGTTTGTTAATATTATCCAAAGAAAAACAAGGAGGGGTAGATGTTTTGTCCTGTGCAAGTCTCAGCAATTCAAGCTAATTTCAGTGACAGTGTGCAGGCGTCCTGCAGCATGGACAGTAGTATTATGTCAGTCTGTAGATCTCTCCTTTGGAGAACAGCATGTGATATAAATGTTGAAAGCTGACACTAAAAATATCATTGGAGAAGGAACAAATTAATTCAAAAGCCATCTAGAAAGGTGTGCTTGAGAAGTCACCAGTATTTGGAGAAAGCAGCATGGTCCATTTCTTTCCCGATGTCAGACTACTGAGTTTTATCTCTTCTGTGATTTGAGAAAAGTCAGTCAACTTCTCTATCTTAGCATCCTCCTCATCTTTCATATTGGCTTTGGGTTATATAACTATGGCCCACACAGTGGTCAGAAAGAGCTGAGTTTTGCTTGTGATAATGGGGGCCTGATTCCTTTCTCGTTCTGTTGAATTGACATCATTGTAACTCTGCTAACATTAGCTGAAGAACATGGGGAGCTGATCCAGACATTTTTTTCTAATTAACAGTTTCTGATTAATTTCCTGTCTGGGTATTCTTATTCCAGAATGACAGTTTCCATTCAGATTCATTGAAAATAAATCAGGACTAAGTAGCTGTTCTTCTTTAAATTCACATTAAATCTGAATTAACTTTCCTATATAAACAAGCCCTTGAGTTGATCCTATTCTACACATTCATAAATTATATTGGTTAGGCCCCAAAAGTCACTATAAAATGCAAAGAAATGTTAATTATGCTTGCTAAGCTGATATAAAGGATACATACAGGCTTCTGTGATATATGTCCCAGTGTAACATGGCTGCTTGGGGAACAGATGTGGAAGGAAAGAGGTATTAACACCAATATTTATAGTCACATATGCTTTCATGTTAGTAAATTCCCCTGAAGCAGAGACTCCTACCTCCTCCAAATAGCCCATCTCATCTCATTCTTGGAAGCTTGCTGCTAGAGTCTTGTATCGTTTGCTTTTTAGGATTGTTGTTCCTTGTCAATTTTAAAGTGTCCAATATTTGGAAATCGCTGTCCAGTTAATTGAGAGCTTTGCTTTCGTTTTAAAATGTTCTGACAGTGTTCTACTATTTCTTACTTGGGAGCTGTACACCTTGCTCTTGAAAGAAAGGTCTGCTTTAGCAGAGGCCATGCACTTATAACTGAATAATAATAATAATAATAATAATAATAACAACAGTATTTATGTAGTTTATTTCTTCTGGAAGGTTTCAGAAGTGATATACAGAACAGAACAAGTTTGTATTAGCATACAGTGTGTCTTAGGCCACCAGCACACATTCATTTAATGGCACAGTGGGATGTGATCCCTTATTTTAACAATCCTACCTGCTGCTGTGATGCATGTGCATGGCAGAAGGCATGATTATTGGAATTAGGAATCAGATCCCAATATCGCCATTACTACTTGCAGTGGAAGAAGAGTTTGGGATTATGAGACGTTTCCCTGCACTGAGTAGTTGAAAGAGTGCCCACAGTGTCAGGTGGGGCTGACAATCACCTGATTGTTCGCTTTGGCCCCAGAAATGCACCAGGGACTCAAATCAGATCCAGTGAGGTTTGATAATCAGCTGGTTGTCAGGACTGGAACCAACAATCATCCGAATGTCCCAAACTCCAGTGAAATGAGGTGATAATCCTGATGCTCAGCTGAGTACAGGGGTCCAGGATGGGGCAGCTGCAAGCCACAGCCATCTCCTACCCAATCAATAAGACTCACCAGGGGGCAGCACTGTCTCTCCTCTCCCATTCCCCTATCCCTAGCCTACTGCTGCTGCTGTCCCTACTGCCCCAGGTTTGGAGGGCTCCACAGCTGCTCCTGCCCTACTCTAGCTGGGATCCACAGTGAGCCAGGCACAGCCAGGGACAGTAGCAGTAGTGGGTGCATTCCTCTTCCTATTCACACCCCTGGGTGTTCCCTGGGGCACAGAGGAGCAGACACAGAGAAAGGCCACTGCCATTTGTGTCCCCAGCCAATTCTAGCTCCCCACACAGCCCAGCTGGAGTGGGGCAGAAACAGCTCTAGAGCCTCCCCTCTCTGCCACCCCCAGAAGAATGAAGGGGAGGGGATGTGTTGCTGAGCACTTAGAGGAAGGGACAGAACTGAGAGCAGGGAGGGAAGATTTTTACCTGATTGGAAGACTTTAAAATATCCCTGCTGCTGATCCTGCTGCAAGGCTCCCCCTCCCCTCCCTCCCCCCTTCAGGGTAGAGGGTGATTGGAGCAGGGGGCGTACCCACCCCTGCAGGGCTGATGGCTGCTCCCCTTCATAAAATCTTGGATCTGCCCATGGCAACTGATTAGACATGGTCCACTGCCTTCATTATGCCTACACATCAGCCACTGCAGTAACTGCCAATCATGTAGTTATACACAAGTTAACTTGAAAGTAGCCTTCCATGGCAGCCTAGACTCAAAACAAGGCAACTGCTTGAGTATTTATTCAGCCTCTTGGGAGGGTTTTGTATACCATGCTGCTGTAGCTACATTGCTAGAAATACTGGAGGTATTTGGTTTAAAGCTAGTTAAAGTATGTCTAAGTGGGCTGTGGTTGTTGCAGTGCAGAAATCCTGTTTGATTTTCAAAACAGCTCCTCTTTTCTCTAAGGACCAAACTGGAGGAAAACAAATTCTGTTACCAAAGGTTCCTGCATTTATCAACTTTATGCATTTTCTGATCAATTGATCAGATTCTCTCTTTTTTCTTAGCAGGCACTAAAGACATTTGGTAACCTAAAATGCAGGTTTTCACAGGCAGTGAAGATCAATATAATAAATTCAATAACTCTATTGCCCATCAGATTCCAAAGTTATTGAATCTTCTGAAAAGGGCATGTCATCATGCTTATCTTTGAAAGTTTGAAGGATTGTAGAAGAGTCCCTAATGTGTTAACAGTATGGTTATTCGAAGAAAAAAGTTCTGGACTGGACTGAATTTATGGTTATTATGCAAATGTAACTACCATATTCTGTGCAAAAAGCAGTAGTTTGAGAGGAGAAAGTAGAAATGAGCCTATTCAAGAGCTGTTCTCGTTAATAATATCCTATAAAGAATGCGGTGTTCATTAATAGCTGTTATTAGGATTAAGACATAATTTGCTTGAACTGAGTATGTCTGTTTCAAAGCTACTTTAATTACAGGAAGCTTAGTAGAGATACTAATATTGAACTACAGCAATTTTCTTTGTGCCAAAAGGAAATTCTTAGGAGTTTTTCTCAAATGGTGGAAATTACCAATTTGCAGAAAAGCAGTACAAGGTTTTTGAACCATGTTAGATCCCACTCAGTCCCTCAGAATTGGGCTTAAATATGTTTAGGTTGTGCATAATCCTTGAACTGTATCTCTGCAAAAGAATCAATTGAATCCAAAATCCCTGAAAGGATTGATGCAAGTTATTTGCATAAAATCCAATGAAACTCTGTGTGTGTGTATATGTGTGTATATTTACTTTGTCATTCCTTCAAAAAACAAGGCGGTATTTTGCTAGACAAAAAATATTTGGCCATTGGAAACTATCCTATTTAGACACGTGTACCAACCAATGTAAGTTAAGAGTGCATATGAAGAAGCAGGGGTATGGTTTGTTGCTGTGGTGATCTAAGGACATAGACAGACAAGGTTCTTTGGGTAAATCTGATATCTTTTATTATTATTAGTTGGTCTAATTATTTAAGATATTGGATTTACACAAAGAACCTTGTCTGCCTATGAAGAAGCACTCATTTGATGTTTGTGGCTTTGTCTACATACCTTGCTGAAGTACAGCTGTGTAGGATTATGTCATTAATCCATGCTTCTCTTCTTTAGTATTTTCTCTTATTCTTCCTTTAGGAACTATTTTTTCTGTGCCTTTGGTTGGCTTTGAAGTTCAGTGCAATTGGCACTCTCCCATTTTTAGTTGTTGAAGGAAAAAAAATTCTAATGGTTTACTAGGACATATTAACAGGACATATGCAATTCATGGGAAGTGTTTCTTCCACTCTCCTTACCACAAGTGAGGCCTCAGTCTGAGGCTCCCTCTACATGTTATACAGGACACCTTCACCATTCATGGGGGATATGTTCCAGAGATCCCTGTGAATGGCAAAATCTGCAAATACTGACAGGGCTCCCCCACAGCACCTTCCCCTCACCATGCCATGCACACTCCAAGTGCCACTGCGGCTGCCTCCAGGGGAGAAGATGCCACCGCCACCTCCCTCCCAACCCCCAGCGCTTGCTCTCTGCCTGCCTCCTGGCTGTGTCCTGCCCCGCCCTGCACAGCACCAGATCTAGGAGCTCGGTGCAGTGCACTGACCCACCCTGAGCACAGCTGTACTGTTGGCACGGTGTACTGTGAATATTTGAATCCCCGAATCCTGAATTCATTAATAGAGAGGGTTTCCTGTATATATTGCACACTTAGCTAGTTAATCGCAGAGTTCATTTAGATTGGCTACATGTGCAGAGTAGCTATCACGCTATTCAGAGGTCCATCCAGCTATAAAGTTAGAGCTAAAAACTGTGCAACAACTTTATAGCTGATTTCTACCCAGCTTTTATTTGAATGAGTAGCAAGGAACATAGCTATGTCCCTGTGGCTCCCAGCTGCACAGAGGCACCATGAACTGCTGGGGCTGGGAGTCCTGCCACTGACAGGTCTCCTAGCTGTGGCAAAACCCCCACAAGTCACCATGGCTGTGAGCATCCTGCTGCAGTACCTCCCCATGTATTGCTGCAACTACAAGTCCCACAGATCATGGGGCTCTCAGCCATGAGGGTGAACCATGTGGCATGGTGGCTGAGAGTCCCATCAGACTTGCAGCTGTGGCAGCACATGGAATCCTGCCATGGCTACAAGTCCTGACTGCTGCAGGACTCCCAGCTGCAAGAGCTTGCTACTTGCAGATGCAGGGGGAGCCTGGGATCATGCTAAGCCAGTAAGACATGATTGGATCTGATGCTGGATCCCACAATCACACCTCTTGCCATACATGTGTGGCATGACAGGGGGCACAGTCGTGTGGCTCATCCTCAGATCCTATTACGCTGTTACCTGAATGTCTCAGAGTAGCAGTTCCCAATTTGTGGTAAGTGTACCACCAGTGGTACACAGACAAACTGTCAGTGGTACGTGTTCCCCACCCAGACCTTCTGCCCATGAGGGTGGGAATGAGGCACCCATGTGTACACACACCCCAAACACCCTATTCCACCTTGCTCCCATCCTTGTGGGTAGAAAAGCCCGGCCCCATCAGCGCACAGCTTCCAGGCAGGGCTGCTGCTGCTACTGCTGCAGTCCCCAGGGACCTGCTTCACTTCCCCAGTCTCCTTCTGGCTCCAGGCAGCAAGTAGGGAAGAGGGGGCACAGTGGGACTGCAGCTGAAGGGGGAGTGCAGTGCTGGGGCTGGCAGCAGCATAGAGCCCATGCCCAAGGGAGCAGCGGCAGCACAGAGCTTGGGTGGAAAGCGTGTGGTTGTGAGGGAGGGTGTGGGGTATGGGGACCTGCCACTCTCCCTTCATGGTGCGCAGGTGGTGGCAGTGGTAGCAGCAAGCAGGGGTGCTCAATGCATTTGTGCCCTGGACAGGCACCCAGCGGGGCACAGCTCTGGCTAGTGCTGCACATCACAGCGAGGGGCACAGCCTCTTCCGGGCCATCTCTATCACCAGCATGCCCCACTGCCTTGCAGCTCTTGCACTCGCCAGGCATGGGAGGAAAGGGCCGTACACAAGCTGGCTGCCTTCCCTGTCAGGGCTGCGCGATGTGGGAGGGAAACCCCAGGCACCTTCTCCTCGGGGGCGGGGAAGGCAGCCAACTCCAGTGCGTGGGGCTTCCCTCCCATGCCCAGCGAGTGTGGGGAGCACTGGCAATACAGACTGCCTGGCAGAGGATATGCCCCTCGCTGTGATGTATAGTGCTGGCCAGAGCAGTGCCCCGCTGGGCGCCTGCACCCTGAGCACCCCCACCTGCTGCTGCACCATAAGAGGAGTGTGGGGGGTCCTCACGCCCTCCACCCTCCCTCAGACCCCACAAACCCCACACACCCACACCCTTTCCTCACAACCCCCCACATATACACAAGCACCAAACATACCATATGCCCCCCCACACACACAGCCAGACACCCCCATACTCCACTCCACATATGCACATGCACCTCTACACCCCATCTCACACACACACACACACACCTTAAGTGGTAGTGGTAGTAGTACTTAAGGTTGTATTGTTTTAAATTGATGGTATGCAATCTGTTAGAGTTTGGGAACCACTGTCTTAGAGGGACCCTGAAGTACTGTGTCCAGTTTTGAGCATCACACTTCAAGAAAGATGTGGACAAATTGGAGAGATTCCAGAAGAGAGCAACAAAAAATATTAGAAATCTAGAAAATGTAACACATGAAGGAAAGCTGTAAGAAATAAGATTATTTCGTTTGAAGAAGAGAATACTGAGAGGTGATTTGATGGCAATCTTCTAATATAAAATCAGTTGCTATAAAAAAAACAGTGTTCGATTATTCATATCCATAGGAGAAGGACAAGAGGTAATGGGTTTAAATTGCACTGAGGGACATTTAAAATATTAGGAAGAAGTTTGTAACTCTGAAAGTGAACAGATTGCCTAGAGAGCACTGAGCCAAATTTCATAGAGAGGCTGTGGAATATTCATCACTAGATGTTTTTAAGCACAGGTTAGTCTTTTATCTGGGATCCATCTACCTTGAGCAGGGTCTTCCTAAGGCCCTCCCAGCTATACTTTTTCTGTGAAAGTGAATTTATCACTGCAAAAAGCTACAAAATGAAATTAAGACTTCAGGCAGAGATTTTTATGCATACATGGCATCCAGTTTCTTTCTCTGGTTAGTACAGTAGTTGGATACAAGGTTCAACTCTTCTGTACTGCTCTTATATTTTTGCATTACCTATGTCATCTAGAAGCAATGTCAGTAATAATAGAAATCGGATAATAATTAGTGGACTGCAAAGTGCATGTGCAACAAGTCAAGCTTCCAAATTATATCAATTCTAAATTTATTGGCTTTTATTACATGTGTAACCCTTCTGCTGGGCACCAGTCAGCAGCAAAAAGGGCTGGGTTCACATTTCAGAGTATCTCATAAATATATACCAGGGGTTTAAGCCCCCACCCAGAAATCTGGGAACACTAAATTTGCTGGGACATCCCATAAAAGCAACCCCCCCACCTCGCAAACAGTGTAAACACAAAACCCGAATTTATTACAAAGAATAAAAAAAAAAAACAAGAAAACACTAAATATAATTTTAAAACACTATTAACTACAAAGCAAAGTCTATAGGCTTCACCCATGCCCAGGCAGTCCAGGACTGGCGGGATCCTGGAAGAGTAGTTCTGGGGGCCTGCACCCCTATACCGGCCCTTCAGCAATGGGCTGGAGAGGGGTGCCCACCCCAGAGAGTCCCATGAGCTGCATCTTGGGTTCACTGTGCCGCAGTGAGCTGCTCAAGAGCATGGGTCCTTCTGCATTGCAAGGGGCTCCGTTGCTTCTAGAGAAATGGCAGGGGACTGACCTCCATGCACACTTTTCCAGACACAACTCAAGTGTATGTGGGTGTTACATATGCACAAATGTTTATAATTGTATTGTATTTTTTCTTTTTAATAAAGTTGTAATTGGTTGCCTGCATCCTGTCATGTCTTATTCATCTGATTATTTATGCATTGGCTACAGCAACATACTATTAAATATTGAAAAGTTTGTGATTAGACCTGTGTGTGATTTGAGTTGTAAATATTTCTTGCAGCACCGAAGGCTTACGTTTAACATTAGGTCATTTTTGTTTATTGTGTTGTTTTAATTGTCCAACAGTACCAGGCAAGTACATACTCAGCTCATTAAGAATAAATGAGAAAATAGCATAAGTATGCTGTCAGGGAAATGAAAGTGCATAAAAATACACTCAAAGTTATTTAATTTATGTTGTTACTTTGCATTGTTCTAGATTTTATTTTTCTTACTCATCTTTACAATATAGAAAGCGTTTTTGATGGACAAAGAATAATTACCTTGGCTGACTGATTTCAATTAAACACCATATTTTATAGTGTTGTATAAAAATCCATTAATACTGCAACAGTTCAAAATTAATTTCTTAAAAACAGTCTTGAAGGCATCTTGAGAGAGCCTATAGCATTGTTTATGCTTATATAAATCCAGTATGACTCCACTGAAGTCTGTGGAATTGGTTCAGATTTACCTTGGTAAAACTGAGATCACAACGTTGTCTGTCACTTTTCTGCTGGGTTTATAAATGGCGTGTCTAATAGATATTTGATTTTAAACGGTGCAGGTGCTTTTTGTGTTTAATATAAGTGGAGACAGGTTTCTTTGCTAATACAGGAATAATGGGATAAAGTTCTATGGCTCGTATTTATACAGATCAGACTAGATGACGTAAAGGTCTCATCTGGTCTGTGTAGCTATCATTGTTTCTGATCTGGGAATCTGTTAGTACTGTTTCAGTGAGCACGTGCCCTCTTCTTACTGTTTACGGGGGTTAGAAATTCGGTGCAAAATTAATTCCAAGTTCATGCTAGCTTCAGTAACATTAAATAGGGAGTAGGAACAGAACGCAAGAGCAGAAGGGAAAGACTGGTAATGCAAAGCAGCCAAAGTGAGCAGAACTTTAGGAAGTAAGCCCTGCCCCTAGCATGAGGAGATAGAAATAGGATCTAGCCAAGATGACTGAGAGAGGCACTGAGCCAGAACACCTCAACTACACCTCTATTAATGAGGATCCTATGAGACCCTCAGCAGAACCTAAAACTGCAGTCTCATGATGATGGGATACCTGAGGGGAGGGTAAGATCAGATGGATTCCCTACCCTTCTTACTGGGTAAATCCCCCCAGGGCTGGGCAGCTCAAACTGGTTCAGGAATATAGTATGTACTAGCAAGAATGCGCCTACCATTTGAGGCTCAGCTAGGGAAAAATAGAGAATGTTTGTTTCATGGAAGGGGAAATAGCTTTGCAATTCATTTTTTTTCATTCCTCTGCTTTAAAACAATCTCTTGTAGCTTTTTATTTTTTTGAAAGCTGCTTTGTACTGAATAGCCCTAAGTGTTTGTCACATTTTTTGTTTTCTGTATGTATTCCCTGCTTGTTCACCCAGAAGCTAGTTAAATTATGAGGATTATTCAGAGCAGCATTGGATAATAAAACGGTCTATTGATTAGTGGTCTTCTAATTACTTGTCTCTTAGCATGAAAGAGAAATAAAAAGATTTGATAGTAAACAATGCAGAAGACAAATTGGGTGTTTCTGACATGCAGTGGTGTGCGTGTATATGTGTAATCGTGTGTGACATTGTGCATGAGGATTTTAATTTAAACTTTATAATTTTTAAGCTTTTCTTACTGGTTACAAAACTGTGACCAGCACAACTAAACTGTTTGACAGATAATCAGCAAAAAATACATACAGACTGTAATTTTTCCTGCAATATCCAGCATATGTTCTGAAAGGATAACATCATGATGAGCAATGCTTTTTAGCTCTCTACATCTCTAACTAAAGAAATCGAAGTTATCGCTAATTTGTGCTTTAACTAAATGTGTACTGAGAGAAATGAATATGAATAATCTGTCAGAGTGTTAGTTTGAAAAATGGTGAACATCAAAAGATAATGGAACCTCTGCACTTATATTCCATGCCTTGATGCTAATTCATCATGTCAAATTAGCGCCGGTCTTTCCAGAAGATGTTGAACATTATGCACTCCACCTCTAGATTGGTGATTTTTTTTATTTAATGTACTTTTTTTTTTAAATGGTGCATTTTTTAAGGGAACAGTTGTAAATGAAAAATAACAAAGGCAATGCTGAGAAAGCACTGATGTTGTTTTCAGCATTTGACATGAAGGAAAAGAAAAGAATAAAAACTTGAACCCTACATTTGCCACTAGTTGCTCCAATTTAATAGTAAAACATTTTTTCAAAAAAACTACTATGTCAGGGTACTTACAGGTGTTACATTTACATTGACCTAACCAGGGTTAGGTAAATCTAAATACCCAATCATACAGGTGTGCAGAAGGTTTAAATCGCCCCAAGAACAATGCACCCAATCTAAGTTAATTTACCTGAGTGGGCTCAGTAACTTAGCTCAAGATTGGCTTAACCCAGGGGTTTTCAACCTTTTTTACTAAGTGTACACCTTCTGACTCAAAGTTTCAACTTCTGTACCCCTTATATTTTTTTTTTGTTTTTAAAGATTCCGGCCCCTGTGGTGAGGGAGGGACTGGGGCTGGGGCAGGCACTGCATAGGTGGGGCAAGCGTGGAATGGAGCCATGAGTGGCTGGTCTGGAGGGCGCGGGGAGGAGCAGCTCCTGCTGCTGTGTGCACCCAGGGAGGGCATGGGGGGATATGGGGGAGGGGCATGTGGCCCCAGATCTGTGCATGAAGAGTCTGTGCCAGGATGTTCACAGAGGGGAGCCAGGCCAGGCTGGGCTACACTCAGGGCAAGCAGCAGCGGTACTGGGAATGGGGCTACGGGAGGGGCTTCAAGCACTTCAGAATTGACCGTAGCCCCACCCCCACCACCCCTCCCAGCACTGCTGCCACCCAGCTTGAGTGCAGTGTGGCCCAACCCCCCCCGCACTGAGAAGAGCCTGACACAGCCCTGGTCCTGGCCCACAGCAGCAGCCCGCACAGATCCAGGGGCACACACCCCCCATGCCCTTCTGGGGGTGTGCATAGCAGCAGTGCTGGGAGGGGGGGCCCACGGGGGAGGGCTCACACATGGTGGCCACTGCTACCATCACCTTTCACAGCCCCGCACCACTGGCACCGCCCCACTACATCTGCAGTGCTTTTCTCTCTGTGCTGTTGATGGGCCTCGCGCCTGGCCAATCACACACCACCCATCGTCAGCCCACGGAGCTGCATGTGCGACCAGCTGTGGGAAAGCGGTGCAGGTACTGTGGCATGGGGCTGTGGGTGGTGATGGCAGCAGCGGCTGCCATGTGCAAGCCCTCCCAGTCTGGCCAGCCAGTTGATGCCTGTGCAGTCTGCAGAGGGGCACCACTGCCCTCACCCCCCGACCCTGCTCCTGAGAGTGGGCACAGAAGCCCACTCTACTCCTGCCCACCTGGCCATTCAGACCCTCGCCGCTCTCCAGGAAGGGGGTGGAGGAGAGCAAGCTGATATTGGGGGGAGGTGCTACAGTGTGCTGTGTGGGGCCAGCAGCACCTGGTGCACACCTCCCCATCCCCTCTCCGAAGTAAGAGGCAAACTGTGGGAACACACCGGGGGAGACGGCACCGCCATGCCCCGGAGTTCGCTTCATCCCCACCCACCTGTGCATACCCCCTATGGCCTTTCAAAGTACCCCTGGGGGTATAAATACCCCCAGTTGACAACCCCTGGCTTAACCTGATCTAATAAAGGGTCAGTCCAATCTTGTGAAAGCCTGTACACATTCACAGAGCATTCCTGGGCCTGGGAAAAGCCCAGCC
>NW_005841830.1:2054319-2126360 GCF_000455745.1 Alligator sinensis
CCCCCCCCCCATCTCAACCACCCCTCTCCACACCCTGAGTTACTTGCACTGGTTTCCCCACTTGGCTCCCAGGAGTGGTGAATGGCTGAATGCACCCTCAGTTTCTCCATTTTTTTTCCTGTGAATCTCTTTCACTTTACTTCCTTTGAAGGTCTAACTTCTCAGTACTGGGTATTTCAAACAACCCTATGTGATTACCTAGAAAAATGTAATCAAATCCCTAGAGATCTGCTGCTGCTGTATATGAATATTTTAACCTAACTTTTTAAATCCTAAAGATCTTCACCAGGGCTTTCCATTGATTCCTATTAGAGTTGAATCAACATGATCTCATGCACTGGTCTACTTATAGTCTAAATAATGAGCAGCAGAGAGCACATGAAATGAACATATACCGCAAAGCAAGCTCTCTGAAGATCTATGCCTATTTACACAGGTGGAGACAGGGGTCCTGAATGATATGCAAACTATTTTGGTAGCAACACAGAGCAGGCCAAACCCAAAGCTAAGAGATGGACCACAAAGTGTTTTTACAGAGCCAGGCTTGAGTGGCACTGGCCAGAAAATAGCTGTTGCTATAGCAGCTGGAGAGTTTGCTAATTTAGGGACACTCCAAAGAATTTTCTGCTGGCAGAGCTGCTATAAAGCTCCAATAGAAGATCAGACCATTGTCATCTTCTTCATTGCTTGTATCATCTGTAAAAGTACTAAATTGTTAATGGCAACAGTAGTAGTAGGCAAAAGCATGTTTGCACCCATAAATAACTGTACCCCCAAAAATTGGTACAAAAAGCAAAGGCCACAGTTAAGGCTTCTTTTTTTTTTTTTTTTTTTAAAGGCTTGAAACTGATCCCAGTCAATTAAGGATGAAGTTATACATTGCATTTAGACCATATTAAGGGCACTTAAAATGTAAATACCTGCACATCAAAGCTTATTAAACTTGGGCCAAGTGTCTTTCGAGAATCTCAAAAGTTATGCCACTTCTGGTAAGGGCTATCTCTGGGCCATGCTACCTAGCTTGCTTTAGGTTAACTTCAGTCTGATTCCCAAAATTAAAACAAACAATTTGCAGTCTTCCAGCATCCCAGGATGCACCACTCCCACCTTGATCCCCAGAGCATGGATGGAACCCAGGTGCCCTGGCTTCTAGCTCGCCAGCTGTCTAGTGGCAAGTCAGAGCTGTGCAGATAAGAAACAGTATTAGCCTTTAACATGTCACTGCTCATGGCACATTCCAACTTTGACACACAGGCATTTTACACATGTATGCACCACATAAAAGTGCCTGCTGCTGCAGCGCATACAATTGTATAAGCAAGAAAATGTGCATCAGTGCACAGAAAATGGCAGTGGTTTGCTTTTGAACTAAGACACTTCGAAGGTGTTAGTTCAGAAGTTCATCGCCTCCATTTTCTGCACACTGATGTGCATTTCACCGTTTATGCAACTGCATGTGATGCAGCGTGGTGCACATCAGCTTGTGTGCAAAGCAAACTCGATTAATTGAGTCTGTTTGGACGCACCAGATTTCTGACACGTCTCAGAAAGAAAATGTATGTGTATATTTGCTCTTAGATCACAGATTTAGTATGGGCTATGTAAAACATAATGACATCCTTACAATCAGTTAAAAATTCCAAATTGACTTCTGTGGGGCCAAGATTTCACCCCAGCACCTGAATCAAGGCCTAGTGAAGTCTTTTCCATGGACTTTCCATCTGATCCTCCATCCTCAAAGTCATTCTGATCTTCAAGGTGTTTTTTCACTGGAATATTTAATTAAAAGGACCTCTGAATTGGAAAACAAAATAGACATATGAGGTTCTTTTATATAGAGATGTTGCATCCAAGAGCTAGGCTGGTGCCATCTCTGAAAATGAAATCTGTCTGACTATTAGAAGTCTGCCCTTCCTCCCCCTGCATTCCCTCCTTCCGCCCCCCACAACAGTTGCTCAAGTATTTGGGAACAACTGCATTTCCTTCTTCGCTATGCCATGCCAGAACCTGTTAGCTTCTCTTTCAGAAAGGATTCCATTTCTTCCCATTGCTGCTTTTTCTCGGCCCCAGGTGGATTTGGATGTAGCTTGGTTTATGTGTCTCTTGTTTGTCTGTTTTCATTTCGTGGTAAAACAATCCCCTCCATTTCAAACTTTACTTCTGTCAGGAAGGGAGAAGAGGAGCACCATGAACTGCAATCTTACTGTCTTGTCAGCCAGTTGGTTTGCTCAGATTTCCACTGGCCTGGAGCTTGAAATTTGCAGCAAGATGTTTCCTGTTAAATGTGAATCTCTGTATTAGTTTTGCAGTGCACCTTCTGGCCTGTAATTGGAGGTCTGTGTTAACTAGCTAACAGTAACAGCCATTAATTAGCTCTTTGTTAGGTGGCTTCTTTCTTAATAGTCTTATGTTTATCAGCATATAGTAGACTGAGCTTCTTTTTGCTGCCTCTGTTTGAATCAGTATTCTGCATAAACTCCTATTTTTGTGTAGCTCCCAGCTGACAGAACCAAAGAAGTTCTTAGCACTACTGCAGTCACAGGATAACCACTGTATCTTCAGTCAAAGAACCACTGTGTTAGATGAACAGTTAGCTTTAAATCATGGCCTTTGTGTGTACATGTGTGTGTTCATTCATAGCTATTTTATTTTTTCTGCAGAGCTTAGAAAAGAGACACATTTCAGGCTGTGCTGTTTACCTGACAGAACAGTCAAAACAGTTTTCTGATTAAGAGGCAGTGGTAGACACCCAGTCTCTGTGGGCCTCTCCACATTAGTCGATAATGGAACCGTTTACTAACAGGCAAAGAAATTATTTATTAGGATACGTAACCTTTAATTTAGAAGGAAGGTTTTACTCTCTAATTTTTTTTTTCCTTATCCTCCCACTCTGCAAAATGCAGTAAGGCCAAAAATTAATGTATTTATGCATTTGGTTCTATGTTGTTATGTGGGTGTCTCTGAAAAAGCCGGATTTTTAAGTGGAACAAATAATACACTTATAGCAATCTTTTTTGAAACAGCAGGGTTTTATAAAACTGAAGATCCAGATCAATCAAAATCTGTATATTACCTTCTCTGCTCTGTTAGTTTTAGATTTAAATATGTTTATAAATGTGAAATTGCAACAGAATATTCTTCAACTGCTGAAGAGGTCTCAAATACAGCCAGGCAAAGTCATATGGTTGGGGGGAGGTGGGTATATGGTGGACTCCTTTTCCCTAACTTTACTTATTTTTTTCCTGTAACAATCACAGCTGCTGCCTGGGATAACAGCTTTGTTTCATCTCATAAATTTAGACATGTGCAGTTGCTCCTTCTGTTCACATTGGAGAATGACATGAAGGGGTAAAATCTTCCCTTAGATGCACTTGTATGCAGCACCAGAAATCACAGGATTTACTTAGACTATAAAAATGTATAGAATTTAGCCCATAAACTCAAAAGATGCTTGAAATATATAACCATATTACCAAATGTCAATAGTGAATTAGACAGACATGTGTGATAGGCAAAATATCTGCTCTGTTCACAAACTGCCATTGTTTACTCCTATCCCAATTTATTCAGCCAGAGAGAGAAATGAAGGTCATCTCTTCTGTTTGATTTATTTTATTCTGGAGAATGTGAACAGTATTTTTTAGAGGTGCATACATCAATACATTGGTCCCATATCAGATCGACACCAATATAAGGAAAACTGACTGTATCAGCAGTTGGCTTTTTTGGCTGATGTGGCCAATAAACGCCCTGTGTGTGCATGCAGCCACAGCCCAGCATGCAAGTGGCCAGGATCACAACATGGAGAGCAGCTTGGTCTGGCTGATAAGTCTTTTGTGAGGGAAAGGGCATGGGGGGGAGGGCAGTTTGTGGCCCCAGCAGTGAGGGAAGGAGTAGGGCTGGGGCAGGTTCAGGAGCAAGTGCTGCGCAGCTGAGGCAGGGCGTGAGATGGACCCACAAGAGGCTCATATGGAGGGGGTGGGGTGGGGGAGGTCCCACCGCTGTGCGCACCCCGGGAGGGCATGGGACGTGTGCACTGGAATCTGCACGTCAGGCAGAGCGGGCTGCCGCTGTGGGCTGGGGCTGGGGTGGTGCTAGGCTCTTACCAGCAGGGGAGCTGAGCTGGGGCTGTGCTGAAAGGGAGAGTTGGGGCAGGCTACGGCAAATTTTGGGGTGGCTGCTGTCACCCCTGTAGCCCCCTCCTAGTGGTGCTACTGCCTGCCCCGAGCACAGCCCCAGCCCAGACCGGCCTTGGCCCACAGTGGCAGCCCACCCTGCCCCACTTGGAGATCCAGAGGCATGCACCCCCCCACGCCCTCCCAGGGTGCACGCAGCAGCAAGAGCTGTGTTCCCCCCCCCACCCCGCCCCAACACACCTCCTGGATGAGCTGCTTGCGGTTCTGTCCCCTGCTCTGTCCCTTCCCCCAAAACAGGTTTACCAGCCAAATGCCGCTCTCCATGCTGCCTGGCTGCATATCGGAATCGGATCAGTTTTGGCTAATATGGCTCATTAAAAATCAGCCATCAGTATCATCCCAACAGTTCTTTATTGGTGCACCCCAGGATTTTTTTTATAGCAACATCTTACAGGAACATATTTAAAACAAGACAGGCCACTCCTCCTTCCAGCAGGACTTTGGTTTTCATGCAATCTTGGTTTCTTCAGGATCACTTGAAATTCACAGCAAACGAATCCTGCTCCTACACACCTTAAGGATGCAGAAGGCTTGGTGAAGGGATTGGAGAGTGTTTCTCCCCACCTCATTTTCAGATGTCTTCAGAAAGAGAGAACTATTAATACTCATAGAGGATCTCAGGCTTGTTAAAAGGCATTCAGTCTTTCCAACTTGTCAGGTCATTGGAGGTTTATAACCTTCTGGACCTTGAAAAATTAAATGGAAATGATCTCAGATTTTGTCACTTAGATTTAGGCTTATTTGGGCTCACCATCCCTTTTGAGCTTTAAGAGGTAATAAGCAAAGGGCTTGATCCTGTTCTCAGTGAAATCAATGGAAAACAATTTATGTGGTGGAAGCCCACAGTCAGCTGCTTTGTGCAGTGCACTGCGGGGGTGACACACACCAAAATATAGTCTCCTGTGTGGATCTGTGCTCCTCGCTCATTGTCTACGACAAGAGTTTCTGTATTTGCTATCCCCAGTAGCGCCCTGCACTTGTGTGCAATGTTCCCTCTAAGGAGTAGCAGTCCGTGAGCGCACCACTTCTGTCTGTGAGCACGCTGCTTCAGTCCCACGTTCCCCTTCCGGTGCAGTGTGAGACACTTACCAAAGGTAAGCTCCTCACTCCTCACCTGGGGCAGGCAGTGGGCACTGGGGACTGGAGCCTGGCATGGGCTCTGCCAGCTCCAGGAAACTGCTCCGCTCCCCTGCATTGCTTGGGGGGAGAGGAGGCACATGGTGTCAGGGCCAGGGAGTGGAGCACTTCCATGGAGCAGTTCCCCGGAGCCAGCAGAGCACATACCAGCCCCCAGCCTCCATCCTTAGCCTCCATCCCTGTCTTGCCTGACCTCGGGGAGGAGCCACTGCCTGCCCTGAGTGAGGCTCTGCTGGCTCCGGGGAACTGCTCTGTGGGTCCTGCCGGCTCCAAGGAACTGCTCCACTCCCCAGCCCTGATGCCACATGCCTCCTCGCTCCCTGAGGCAAAGCGGGGGAGTGGAGCAGTTCCCCAGAATTGGTGGAGCCCGCACCAGGCTCCTGCTTCCACTCCCGCCTTACGTCAGAGCTTACCTTCAGCTCCTCTCCTGGTGTGCGGCCTTGAAAAATCAGTGGATGGCCAGACTTTTAGTTGTGTGCGGCCACCCATGCTTGCACCCTAGAGGGAACTTTGCTTGTGTGTCCTGTCTGCTGTTGGTGAGTACCAAAATTGTCATATAAAAGTGGTAGAAATGGGTGGGGGGGTCAGTACAGTTAAGGTCTTGTAACGTATCCCTATGTGTTACATTGTAAAGTGATTTCCCTTTATGCGAATTTGAGTTATATGTCGTTTTCCTGGAACACATGTACAGCATAAAGAGAGGGAAACCTGTACTGCAGAGCTTAATTAGTCACCTCTGCAGTAAAGTTCATGTGTAGATGCACTCACTAAGCTATAAAGTAAGCCTCCCCCTTGCTTGGTCGTCTTTTGGCTTAATGAAACTTGGCTGCTCAATGGGATGGCTTCACCAGGAAGGGCAAAGTTTGCCCTGAGCCTAGCCTGGCCTTATGGTAAGAGCACTTTCCTGAGCAGTGAGAATGAGAGTCAAACACCTTCCAGACAAGGAAGTACTAGATTTCAAGTTTTCCCACTTCCAGATAAGTACCCTAACCCAAGGCTATCCAACCTGTAGCATAAGCACCACAAATAGCACAGGCAACCCCTGTGTGAGATTCAGATTCAGAATTTCACTTTAATCAAAATGCATAATTTGAGGTTGCAGGGATTCATCTAACTGCCACTTAAGCTTGGAAGAGAAGTAAGATTTCAGACATAGCCCGTTCTTCCCCACTTCCTCTTGGGTGGTCAGGGCTTTCCACTTCTTGCTATGCTGGCTGTTGTGAAACTGGATCCCAAGGTACTTAAATCATTCCTTCAGGGTATACTGACCTAAGTTATGTTCACTTTGCATTCTGTAACTTTGGTTAACTTTCCATTCTTCATGGTGGTGCCATCAAACATGCCGCACTTCATCAAGCATGTTGCCCCCTGAAGTAGAAGCATGGAAGTACAACCTCACAAGCCGGCTACCTGGCACTCTTGCTCAGTAGTATCAATTGCCAATACCAGGTGCTTTGTGAAAGTGGCTACACTGCTTCTTGTTTGAGGTCACCCATTCTGAGCAATGCATTATGTGTCAGGATGCTGCTAGTAGGATTAGTAAGTATACTACATATATGTAAACCTACTTTGGATTTGTGAATCATGGTTCCAGGTGCACATAGCTAAATTTTAATGAGATAATGCACAGTATCACCCTAGCAGTGACTAGATCCCTGTTTGAATCTGGACTTGAGCCAATAAATCCTGTCTTTATGTAATAGACTTCTGGAGTTGAAGGATTTTTGCCTGTGAAAATTGGCATCTTTATGGAGATACAAAAAATGTAATGAATCTTTGCAAATAATTAAACATTGTCGTTCTGGATTATCTTTAATTAATGAGGAATAGGCATAATACCTCCAGAGGCTTGGAATGCTGTTCTGTGATTTTGTCACAAATTATCTTTAATTTCTCCACTGGAGGATTATTTGTCTTTCCCTGCCCCCACTCCCTTCAGATTGTCTCTACTTTATGGCTTCTTTGTAAATTCGGTCTACCTATTAGCAAGATTTCTTCTGCAGATGGTCAGTTTTAAGCATTAACATTAGGGCTAGAACAACTTTTAATTTTAGCTTTTTATAATATTTAGGTGCTTGCCTCTAATTATTTAGACTAAATATGGATAGTCAAAAAGCCCAAAGCAGAATCAATTCAATCTTCACAGGTTTCTATAAGCTGCATAGCAATAACAAACTTATCTGACATTCACTTTTCAGCGGGGAAAAGCAGCCAGATGCCTGCACTGGCCCAGGCCAGAAGGCAGAGTGGGGAACTACAGCATGCCTCCCAGCCTGCTGGCCATGGCAAGATCAGCCAATTGGGGCCATCCCTGATTGGCTGCCCAGCCTGGCCCCCCCTCCCCCCCCCCCCCCCCCCCCCGCAGCAGGTTAAAGAGGTTAAGGAGCACCCTGTCCAGGTGTCAGCCCACTTGGGGGGAGCCTACATCTCAAATGTTTGCTCAGCTGGGCCCAGGGTCCCCCAAGCCCTGGTCTGCCCTGCCCCAGAGAGCCAAGGGGAATCCCCCCCCCCACCTTCCCTGATGCAGTCTGGCTGCTGCTCAGCTCTGCCCCAGCAGGTGGGAGGCGGGAGGAGTCCTCCAGACTGGGTCCCTACCCACACAGATGGGCATGAGGGCACAGGGAAGCCCCAGCCTTAGGGGGCTTCCCCTATCCTGGCACTGCTCTGCCCCAAAGAGCCAAGGAGAACCTCCCCTCACATTCCCTAGTATAGCCGTTTGGCTCAGCTGCTGCCACAGGTGGGACAGTGAAGGAGTCTCCTAGGCTGGGCAGCCATAGGCATCAAGCCCCAGGGACTTCTTCTCCCTCTTGGCTGTGGCAGTGGCAGAGCCAAGCAGTCACACTCGTGGTGGGGGAGGGGATTACCCTTAGCTTCCTGGGCTGCCCCAGGCATAAGGGTGGGGGAAGCCTTTGGGGGGCCCCAGGGCAGGGGAAGCCTCTGAAGGTAGCAGCTTCCCCCACATGGATAGATGCTCTGGGGGCACTAGCTGGGGAGCTGTGCCCTCCTTCCCACTTGGGGCAGCTCTGTGACAGCCTAGGGGACAGGGCCAGCTAGGTGCTAGGCTTGAGCAACAAAGTGTGAGTCATGTTCCAGCAGGCTGCCCTGCAAGGAGGGCGGGGTTGTGGTGGAAATACAAAGCATCCTGGGATGCTGGGGGACTAAGACCTAAATTTGTGTTGGGAGGGGATCCAGGACAGAAGTTTAATAGACCGGTTCAATCTAAATCAGTTACATCTGATACTACATCTATCCAGGTCTATCTTAAACTAGGTTTGGCCATTTTAAAACTGGTCTGTGAGCACTGATATTCTGTTCTGTTACAGGTTTAAACTGGTTTCCAATCGCTTATACTGCTTTATGTGTAATTTCTGTCCCTAGCTTTAGGACACAGAGGGAGCTTATAGTACTTGAGCGGCAATCAGATTCACCCCATGTTTTATTTTATACAGAAAATATTTACAGGGATATTTCACAGATACAAAGTACAAAGCTTGCTGATCTGATTCCAAAGAGCCAGACATAGGTTTTGTTACATGTAACATTAGCAGTTGCTACTATTTAAATAATATATTGCTTGCAAATGAGTACTTATTGTTAACCTAGTCAAGTGTGAAAAATCAGAAAAGAATTAGAAATGTAATTTATGCAAGGAAATGAAACAAAATAAATGTGTTATGTAATTAATGCAATAACTATGTACCATCCAGTATTCCTGTATATTGTATTTAGTGCTGTTTGGCAAGTTAATTAACCAGGCATATAAGGTTTACTTAGCAATAAAGAAGGAGAAAGAAAGAAAGAAAAAATATTAGAAAGGTAGGAGGAAAGATGAATAGATAATAGGAAAAGGAGAAAAATAAATAAAATATGAATGCCTGGCTAGTGAACTGTTTTATGTATTCCTTGGCAGGAAGGATTTCAGAACCAAAATAAGTTGTCATCTGTTAGCTCCAAATAAGACTATGATGTGATCCAAATTATGGTATCTTGAGAGGTAATTTTTTTTCTTCCCCAGAGCAAGTATCCTGCTTCTATTTGGTTAAAGAAGACCAGTGGTATACAGCTTTTCTTTTAATGATTTCTATCACTGTCAAGGCTGTTTTTCCTAAGATATATGAGAATAGAGGTATCTCCATGCAAGCCTGATAGGCACAGTCTTGTTGACAGTGCAATGGAAAGTTATATCTCTGGGAGTGAGATTACAGACTTCCTGCCAGAAGGGGGTGATTTTGTCACAGGTGCAGAGTATGCTAAGTGTTATAGAGATGATGGAAGGTGTTGACACAAACATTTATTTTTCAGAGTTTGTTAGTTTTGCTGAGCAGAGTCTTGCACAAGTATCCATTGGGAGAGTAAAGCAGCCCTTTTAACTTCATCCCAAATCTTGTCCCAGTTCTTTGCCAGTGAAGTAAGGTTAAACTTTTCATCGCAGTTTTCTCTGGCTAGGAATGAATTTGTGTACAAGTAGTTATAAAGTTATGAAGCTAACAATAGCAATAACCAGCAAAAGTAGTAGTGACCCTGAGGTTGGCAAATACATTATACAGGCAAGGAATTGCAGGCAGTTGAGAAAATAGCTCATTTGGTTAAAAGGGAGGATGTGAGTCTTGAATCTGGAATTTCATTTTACTTTGGAAAAACTTAGAAGACAATAGGTAGAATTATATTCTTTTCACATGTATAATGACATGTACAAGCTTTGGGAATTTATTTCAATTTATAAAGTATTTATGCCTAACGACCATTTGTACATACTCACGCATACTTCCTTTGCTGTATCTTACACAATGTGAAACTGCAATATTTGTGGGCACACAAGTTTTGTGAAAATGGAGTATTTGTAGCTCTTGCTACAATGCCCCCGCCTTGTTTATGCAAGTTCATTAGAGGCACAAAAATTTAGATGCAACTGAAAGGTGGATACAGCTTTTGTAGGCACAAATTCTGTCCACAGAAATGAAGTTATTTTGGCCCATGGTTGGGAGGAGCAGCATCAAAAGACCGAGAAACCTTCTGCTGCCTCCCCAGCTGCAGAGCACACCACTGCATGCCATCCTAGCGCTTTTGAGGTGCTCCATCCAGGGGATGCAGCAGCAGGCTATATGTATATCTGTGGCTGAAACACTCCAATTCTGAAACGTTTCAAATTGCAGCAGATTTGAAACATTTCAAAAGTCATGTCTGTCGATGGTAGAAGTGGACTTAAGTGCTTAACTATGAATCTATTCCAACCTGTTCTAGTCCTTAAGAAATCATCCCTGAAATGTAAAATATGAGTTCGTTTTCCCCTCCTTCTTGCTGTTTTTTTTAATCAGTCTGAAAGGTGAGATGACTGAGTGTTACAGAAGTAGACTTGAATCGGGTGAAAATGAAGTTTACTTAAACACCTAATAGGTGAAATAGAATCTGGCCCTGTCTTTCTTTATACATCTAGCATATGTGTATTTATATCAAATTTCATCAGGTTTGATTTAATCTCTCTTTCCTCAGACATATCTGAACTGGATTTCATGCAGTGAACTGTGTAGGTCTTAGAGGTGTGACTTTCAAAATGGTATTCCTTTCTGCTCTGCGTATGTTAAAAATGTTACCACTTTTTTTTTCTAAATGCATAGATTTGCTCCTAAGTCCTTCGCCAAAATAGTCCTTTGCTCCAGTGCTATGAAATGCGCTGTGCACTGCTTGCATGGGTGAGCATGTTTTCATTGGTCTCTTGAATACATGGAGTCTGGTTTGGCAAATTATTTAAGCATGTGCATAACCTTCAACTCCTGAGTGGTTATGGTTAAATTAAAGCATTCTGTTTAACTGCTTTGGTGTATTGGGAATGTATAGTTTTGGTTGCTTTGGAATAAAAGCCAGTTCATAAATCTTATGTATTATAATAACTATATAATTATTTGGTAAGATATATGCATTGTACACATGAAATAAACACAAAAATGAGAAAAAAAATTCCTCCAAGAGGATAAGTAGAAGAATGAAGAGAGCCCTTATTATCATGGATCACAAAGCTTAAAGGTCAAACACTGATAAGTGTGAAGGCTAAACTACTATGAGAATCTTTCTATTTTTAATGAGACAGAATTCACACAAGACAGACAGTCTATACTAGTGGTTCACAACCTTTTTAGACTCAAGGCACCCTTCATTACTCGAAGCACCCATCCATAACTGTTGTGAATTAAGCAGCACCCCATTTTAAAAAGTAATTTATTTATTACAGTGCTTATGTTCTGGCAGTGAGGATGAGGGAAAGGCTTTGAAGGGAGAGCTTGAGTCTGCCTTTATCTTATTTCCTCACCTCTGGAGCCTAGGTCTGCCCTCAACTTGCTTGTCTTCTCACACTTCCTGCAACATTCTTCAAAAGATCTCCCAGCACCCTGGTTGACAATCATGGGTCTATATGGTTTAATATTTTGATCAATGAGGCAACTAGTACTTTGATACTAATACCATGTGTCCATTGGCACTTCCAGGAAAATGTAACAGCAAAATATTAAAACTATGAATATAGCATAAGAGAAACAATTTTAAAATTGTTTCTTATGACAGTTTATGTATCTCTGATTCAGTTAGTCTGTCAGGTGCACCTCTGCCCTGCCTTCTATCCTTAAGATCTATTATCCTTCTTCCACATTATAAAGATTACCGCATTTGCCTATTCACTGGTTAAATTAACAACAAACAGGATGGTATATTGTTATTATTATTGAAGATACCATAAAATGAAGCTACAAAAACCCCTTTCTCAAGTGATACAGGTAGTTAAGTTTGGCCGTGAGAGGCTTAATACTGAGAAGTGTGTCTAATAATTGTTGTTTAAAAAGCATGTTAAGATATTTGAATCTGGACCACTTAAAATGCACGTGTCTGCAGCTAAGGTTCCTTGGGTGAATATGATATCTTTTATTAGACCAACCCAAATAGTTGGAGAATATTTATTAAGCAAGCTTTCGGGTTCAAAAACCCTTCGTCAGGCTGAGGAAGTTTCAGCAGTTGGTGTGTGCTCTTCCTGGCTGGAATGAAAAGTAAAGAAGCCAGGGGCTGGGCTGGGCTGGGCTGGGCTGGGGAGTCAGTTGCCAGGCAGTTATAATGTATCAAAAATCCAATGTCTATGTTTAGTCCCTGATCTCTAGTATCCAGGAGGTTGATGAAATGGAGCTCATAGGCTCGTCTCTGGGAAGTGTTGTGTAAGTTTCCCTTGAGGATCAGGACTGAGAGATTGGAGAGTGGCCCTCCTGTGAGAAACGTGCCCCCACTGGTAATTGGGTATTTCTGTCTTTGATGGATTTCCGGTGTGCATTCATTCTGGTGCGCAGTTGTTGTTTGGTATCTCCTACATATTTTCCATCAGGGCATTTGGTGCATTGGATGAGGTGTATTACATTTCTGGAGGTGCAGCTGTGTGTCTGCAGCTAACGTTCTAACTTCCCATTATTTATATCAGGGCTGTCCAACTTCTCAGTGGTTGGGGGTCACACACCATGTGAGCTGCAGGTTGTGGGGCCACACTCCACTCAGCTGCTTGCCAGGTGGGCAGCTCCCCCCTCTACTGTGCAGGCAGCTCCAGTCCCATTGCAAAGGTCCAGAGGGGAGATCACAGAGCAGCAGATTTTTTGGCAGACAAGGTTCTTTGGGTAAATGTGATATCTTTTATTAGCACAGCAAAATAGTTGGGGGAAATGTTCTTTGCACGCTTTCAGGCACAAACACCCTTCTTGAGGCATAGGGAGAGTCAGCTGTTGTTTTGTGTACTCCTGGAAAAACAGTAGACTCTCCCTATGCCTGAAGAAAGGTGTTTGTGCCTAAAAACTTGCAAATTACAATTGTTATTACAGTATTGCCAACACCACCATGTCAAAAATCATGAAAAAAATTTAAAAATCAAGAGATCTGGAGTTGTAAATCATGAGATGCTATTTTTGAAGTGTGCGTGTGGGGGGCAATATTTGTGAAGGCATGGGGGGCTGTGGGTAAGTGTGTGGGGCTTGGAGCCCAGGGAGGTGGGATCCCTGCACACCTTGGCAGGATGTGGGATACTGTGGGTCAGAAGTGAGGGGCAGCAGCAGGGCTGGGGGGGCTGTGGCTTGGGAATGAGGGACACATGCACACAGACAGACAGCCGCCCACGGCCCTGTTGCATGACTCGCCCAGCCCCTGCCACACTCCCTCCCTCACTGTTGGGGGCCTCAGTCTTCCCCCTCCCACCCTTTCCCTCTCCCCCTCCTCCTCCACAGACTTACCAGCTTGGCACTCTCTACATGTGCCAGAAGAAAAAATCCTGAGATTTGATCTCTCTTTCAGGAGATCATGAGTCAGAGTTAATTTGACTTTGAAATTGGGAGTCTCATGATTTTTCATGACAGGTAGCATTACTGTATTTAGTTGGTCTAATAGATATCACATTTACCCAAAGAACTGTTTGCTTATGTCCTTAAACCAATGTAGCTACAACCAATACCCCTGAAACACGACAGATTTTTTGAGCACTATCCCATGAACTAACTGATGCAGAAATGAACATTCATTGCTGGGTGCTCCTCCTGCTACACTCCACATCCAGCTCCCATCTATTCATGGAAGATCCATATGCCTATCAGCCGGAACTAGGGAATTCCAGTCCTATGTAAGGAAGGGCAGGATTTGCCCTGAATGGAAATGTAGAAAACATTTGCCACTGAGATTTTTTCCAGAAGATACCAAAATACATGAGGTTCAAGCCCAGAGGGTCTTTCCAATTTTGCTGGCCTTTCCTAAAAGAAAACAAAATCACAAAAACACATAGAAAGAAAAAAAAAACTTATGGTTTGGCCATTATATACCCATCCATGCTCCTCAGATTCTATTTCTTCTCCAAAACAATGCTCTCGGGCTTTGTCTCAAGACTAAAATGAAAGCACAGAGGTGCATAACTCAGCAGAGACTGTGCCCTAATCTCTGCCCTGTGGCAAACTGAACCCAGTGGCAGTTTACAAGTTAACAATAGCAACACTTGCACACAAGCCACACAGCATGTCCTTTGGCATGAGAGTAGCCCAAGATGTTCAAGCAAAAAACCTTGGCCTGGCCCCAAGCTCAGTGGATTTATTCAAACAGCAGTAGTGCCCCATAATAGTAATTCATTCATCCTTTTTGCTACCTAGCTGCATTGTTGTGACTTTTTTTCAGTCCATGGCTTGAGGAAGGCTATAGATAGATATACAAGCTTCTAATTAAATTATTGAATGCTCTAAAAATGATGAGCTAATTTCTGCTCATATTTGAACATACACAGCCAACTTTGCAGGGTTTGTAAGGACAGGAGTTGGCTTTAAAAGTAGGACATTGGAAAAATTACTTTTACGAAGTCCAAAGAAGTTGGTACTTCATTGATAAATGTGCATTTAGTGTGTACTGGGCTTATACAGAAATACTATGCTTTTCTGGATTTTTCTGGACTTTAAAAGCTGGGAAAGGTCAATATAATGCATAAGCATGTGTATGTGTGAATAAATGCAGGCAAGGTTCTTTGGCTAGATGTGATAAATTTTATTAGACAACTAAATAGTTGAGGAAAAGTCCTTTGCAAACTTTCAGGCACAAACACCCTTCCTTAGGTATTGGGAGACTGCTGATGTTGCATTCTCCAAGGTAGAAAAGAAGCTAAAGTCAACAAGAAGTCTGTGAAGATGCAAATGAGTGGAAGTTTGGAAGATAAAGGGTAGAGATGGAATGGGAGAGAAATGTGTGAAGGAAAACAAGTGGTCAGCTAACAGGCAGGTTGTCTGGTGTGTTAGATGTCAGGCAGATTGTAATGTGTCATAAATCCAATGCCTGTATTAAGTCCATGATTTTTTGTATCCAGTAGATTTATGAAGTGAAGTTCATAGGCTTATCTACAAAAGGTGCCCTGCAAGTTCCCCTAAATGGCTCTGCAGCTCCTAAATTCCTAATGCATGAGAACATTGATTAAATTCATATCTAAAATCACATTTTTGAGGAGAGTATGGACCTGATCCTGCAATGTTTTGAGCACTTGCAGCTGCTACTTGAAGGCTTTAAAGAGTAGGCACGTTCTTATTAAAGGGAGAGTTGTGCTTAAACAAGAAGTTGCATTAAATTATATATACTGATCTCGCAACCCCTCCCTAACCCTCCTAGAAATTAGAATGGAAAGAACTGCTCAGTGAGTAATGAAATGTGCAACACTAAGCAAGAATAAACAGAGATGTCTGTCCGGGGGGGGAGGGGGGTGTTCAAATCTACTTATCTTCTCTGAGCTTTTGTTAAAGTAATTACTAAGTTAATTTTACCTTTCTTTTTCCAGAGCTCACTTGTAGTCTTTCTTACTGCAGAGGTTCATTATTCTAAGTAGTTTTGAGTGATTCTAAAAAAAGCCCTAGAGGAGAGGGTGATAGGCACTTGATGACATTAACCCCTGAAGCTGTCATGATGACTCCTTATACTAAGCAAAAACTTTCAAAGTGAACATTTATATTGAATAGAGGCCAAAACATTCAGAAATGTGTTACTTTAAAAGGTGTGCCTGGTGTTCAAATTCATGTGTTTATTTACTTATTTGGTTGTGTGTGTTTTGGCTTCAAGACACCATAATTTTTTAACAGGTAACCTTCTTTGTCAAGGCTGATATAACCATTTCACGTGCCTTGAAGAACTGTGCAGTATATCTGTTGTTGTAGTATGATCAATGATAGCAGATGTACTTTAGAAAGGGTTTCCATATGGTAGCCCAGATGTGCATTCCCTCCTTATGCAAGAATTATTGTCACGTTCACAGTAAGGACAGTATTAAAGTAAATAAGTCTGTTTCATGTGGCAAATATGTAATAATTCTTCAGTCTCATTCATATTTTGTAGTTTTCTATATTTGAGATGGAAGGCTTGTATTTTGGAGGCTTAAATACTTTTAAAGTTAGCAGCTCTCATTAGCAAAAGAGCATAATAATGCCTTTCCTAATATTGCATAATTGTCTTTTCAGAATCATCATATAAAAATACTCATTATAAACGTGATGTACAAAAATGTCATTCATTAGCTTGGAAGTAAAATTATAATTACAGTTGTAGGGCTCTGAGGCGGTTCCGTATAGAGAGCTGCATGCTAATTGCACAGTTTAAGGTTGCTAATTTAATCTAAAGCAAAAGCATACAAATCAGCAGAAGAGAAATAAATCAAAATATTGTAAAAGAGTCGGTTAGGAAAGAAATCATTACATCCCACCCCCCACACCCTTCCTCCTCTCCTTTGCTTTAATCTCATTAGGTTAGAGCATGAAAGGATGCAGACAAGTCTTCCTCATAAAATGGAATCATACGGTGCAGACATGAAATCGCACCATCTCTTTGCATCTACAATCAAGAATTAGAGAAGCAGCAGGCTGGTCTCCCCAAACTGTGCTAGATTGGTACTTGGTGGTGATGCACAGCACTTCTAATCTGCAGAACAAACTGCAGCATCTCTTCCTGCAGCAGTGTGTCAGCCATTGGCTTTCCCATGACACGTGACAGATGGAGCCTTCTCTGTGTCTTTTCTCGCCCATCTGTGTGCAGGGCACTGATAGGCCGGGCTGATGCGCAGGCAATTTATCATCTTGATCTCCCACTGAGTCAGGGAGCTCTCCTGTCACCAGTATTGATTTCAGAGGATGGACTAAATTTCCTAGGATTTCCATTAAGAATTAAGAAAAAAGCTATAAGCACGCAGGGTAGCCAGGCAGACATGGATATGAGATGGCACTGTGAAACCTCTCAGGTAGCTTCTTCTATCACAGCCGATGCAGAGCACAGGCTAAGCACTGCAGCATGCAGGGTTTAAGATACCATTAGTCTAACAGCAAAATAAAAAAGGCATTTGCACTGATTACTAAAAATGACTTTAAAAAATTTAGAATGTGTCTCCTTGGAGATTGCATGTAATTAATATGGAGATCAAATTTCTGCACGATATATGTTAAATGTAGAAGGGCTTTTGATTTTTTTTTCCAAGAAAACGATGCTTTATACCCAGAGCATGGATGCTTCATTTTTTTTCTGCTGATTTTTAAGCCACAGAGATTTTTTTTTTTTTAGCATGTTTGCTACAAAGGAATAAAAGGGGTGGGGGAGGGTGGAAATTAAGACGACTCCAATAAAAGCATGAATAAAAACTGCTTCAAATAGTTGCCAGGCTGTTTTGTTGTTAATAACCTAGTAATTATTTTGGCTAAGAAATGCTTAAACCCTGACCATGCATGCTTTTTTTTTTGTTTTGGCAAAGAATGTGCTTGTGTGTCTGTGTATTTTGTTTTGCTTTTTTATTATTATTACTGAGCGTTTGCACAACTTGAATTTCTGTGACTTACATGCATGTTTTGATAACAGAAAATGCATACGAATGAAAGACTAAATCTGATTAACAAATATTTAATGATATGTAATGCAAAATATAGTCATTTTTTCAAAACTAATTCATTCTACTCATATACAAGGTAAATAACTGCATGCTTATGACAATGAAAGTGTTTGTGTATTTTAAAAGATCAAGTGTTTATTTGCTCATTTCTAACATCAAAAGGAAAGATTTTTTTTATTAACAAGCCTCAAAGACATCTGCTTTAAAATAACATTGATAATAAGGTTGCCATAATACTTGTAAACAAGCAGTAAGGGGCGGGTGTGCATGTGTGTGCGTGTGCGTGTGTGCGTGTGCGTGCATGCGCGTGCAAACACAGAGGTCCTTTGGGGAATAGTGTGTTCCCTGCTCAGTCCATGTATTCCACAACAAGAGTGAATATACCTGGGCACTATAGAGCCTACATGCACCATGGGAATTAGCAAAATCAGGGCTGTTACCAGATGGGAGAATTGTAGTGAGTAAAGACAATAGATGAGGGAGGAGTAGAGTGGATAGGAGTGGCATAGGGGCTTTTAAAGAAAGGGAATAGCAACCTCTATGCGAGTATATTTTCTTACTTTCCATTATTACACAGATAGTAAAAGGGTAAAGCATCTCTGTAAAACTTGTTTTATTTCAAATTAGTAGAGAATATAGTTAGAAAGAAGAAATGTCCTGAGTCAGTGTCCTAAATGAAGTTTTGCATTTTTTGTCATGACGTTTATGAAAATGTTATGTATTGGATTGTCTCTCAACTTTCTTAATCTTGTAGATAAGTAGTGATGTGATTGAATGGAAACACCAGTTTTGGCATATGTGTTACACTGTAAATCTCGCAAACTGAGTAACTGGATTTCCTTAAACATTTTTTCTGTCCTTTCTTTCACATACACATTTACATATATTAAAATGCTTATTTATACCATAATTTTTATTTAATGGTTCATTGTTAACCCTAACCTTGTTTTCTTTTCCCATCTTGTCTGAGATGAATAATCATTTCTGTAATCCTTGCATTACCTCACTTACAAGAGCTGTGGCCCTTTGACATATGAGACCACAGCTCAAGTTGAGTCTGTAAACTTGATAATATGAATTTGCCATTCCCAGCTCAAACTTCCTAATAGTCTTCCGCATCAGCTAGGCATCATACATAATTTGAAACAGGTGACAGCCTTTACTTAAAAGAAGCTTAGAGTTGAGCCAGCATGGAAATTGAATTGCCTCTCAACTCCCCAATATTAATGATTCCTTCAGGTCAGTGCATAAGTAATTGCCAGGGCAACCTGAGGAATTGTCCATTAAATCTGCCTAAATTGTAACTATACAGTGGAGAGATCTATCCAGATAATTTATAAATTTAAGGTGTGTTTCCATTTGCTTGGTAGAAGAAATGCTAGAGTTATGAAAATCTCAAAAAAATAAATCATCTGTCAATCTGAACAATTTATTTTAAAAATGGTTATAAACTGGCACTGGGAAAGTTTTCCTCAAATGCTTCTAAAAACAAAGAATCATAGATATCTTGATGTAGATTATATGCCGAAGAGTAGCATTTTGCTATCTAAAGCTTTTGTATCTAAAACCTTGACACTAAATGGTGAAAAAAACCAAAATTAATACTCCCTGCTTTCTTAACTAGTCAAAGTTCATATATACCTGAGAAGCTGAAGTAGATGAGCAACTACACCTTTAAGTCGGGAATCAATATTACACAGGAATTCAGAAAAGACAAACAGCCTAAGGACAATGTTTAAAAACTTAACTGTGCTTCAGGACTTTGAGTAATGCTGATTAAGCGAGAAATCCTAGGCACAGTCAGGGAGGACATTCAGTTTTTATTTTTCCCTCATTTTTGACCTTGTGCGTTTGAGTTGGTATGAAAAGCTAATAATTTTCAGCATGGTTTTGCTATGGGATAGTATATAGTGGACACAGAAAATTCTGTTTCAAAAGAAAAGTTATGTGAATTTTAGTACCAAAAAGAAGAATATCTGAAATAACATATTAATAAATAATAAATGCAAAACATGCAATAAATGCTTTCAAATTAGCTGCTATACTAATGATTAGTGATGATATACCAATGATGATTTGACTGAAATCAAAATCATTATGATCGAGTTCTAATGCAATTGTAAGGAAAATTTAAATGGTAAGGATTAGAACAGGAAAAGATAGGTTAAAAGGTCTTGTTCACCATCAGGGAAGATTGTTCCCTACAACCTTTTTGCCACTGTGGTCCACTGCTTGCAACCTGCCCTCCCCCCTCCCCCAACCCCCACCACTCTGGACTGCACCGCCTGCACTCCCCCAGTAATCAGCAGATGCTGTGAAGGGAATCGATTTTAAAAGGCAGGCACTAGGACCCTAGAGATGTCACTGCTGATGCAGCAGAGAGATTTCTAACTGAACACAGCCAGCAATAAGACCCTGGGGAGACCTCCCCTGCCTCTATGGTTGGAGTGGGCTGCTGATTTTTTGAGCTGGATCTGGCCTGCAGGCTGGGCTGTAGGTTACTGACCCCCTGCCCTACAGTCTTTTTTGGTGGGTGTTAGAAGTTGTGGCCTTTCCAGCATTTCCATTTAGACACTACTCCTTACTTGAGTGTTATAAAAATGTTCCTGATACTTGTTTCACCTTTTTGTTTATTAATTTCATCCTGTTGATCATAATTATGCTGATTGTTTTGTTGGTGTCCTTTATGTCTTCGTATAGTTAGAGATGATATTATACTCTCCATCTCCACTAGTTAAGCAAGAAATATACAAGAGGTCAAATTTCTCTCTAGTCTAACACAGTTGGCATCAGTAGAATTACTACAGAAGCAAATCTGGTCTCTGATTACTTTCTGATCATGGATCATGGTTCACTTTATTCACCCATTATTCATTTTCTTGAAATCTTCCTGTTGCTGGTCCAAAGCGTAAAGCCTTATGCGCGTTTTCATAGGGACAGTATGATGGAGAAAGTTTTCAAGAGCTCCTCTTAAAGCTTAAATCGGCTTTCTTGTCCTATGAAAACTTCAAGAGGTGATTTTTTTTTTCCCTTTAGCATCAGGATGAAATCAAACCCTTCCTTTTTCCTACTTCCACATGCAGAAAACAAAGCAAAGAGCAAGTCTCAAATAAGGAATCAGGAGCATGATGCTTAAATAAGTATTCAGGAGACCTAGTTTGAAGGCCCTGCTGTGCCATTTTTCTCTCTCTCAGGCAAGATGCCTGACTACTAGGCTGTTGGGTACTCCAGCATGGGTATCAGGTTCTCCTCATGCAGTATTCCATATGGTATAGAAAAGTATTACTAATTTCAACAGAGATTTGAACCTGGGCCTCCCACCTCACCTGTGAATGCTCAAACTACTGGGTATTAGAATGAGTTTCTTTCACCCAATCTTATTTTATAATATTCTGACCATGAATAGTTCTATCCTCTGTGTGTGCCTGTGTGTGTTCCTCTGTCCTTAGTGGTATATTCTACAGTATCTTCCAACTCAGTATCCATTAATTTCATTGTTTCATGAATCAAGTGTCCAGGTTGTAGCTGTATTGGTCTAGAGGCAAAAGGAATCAGAACTCGTGGTAGAGTTGATATCTTTTTGAAAACTAGTTGGTCTAATAAAATATACCAACTCTACCAGGAGTTCTGATTCCATTGTATCATGCATGCCTCTTAGGTATGTTGGGTAAGATTCTGCCTTCACTGAAGTCAGTGAAAGCTTTACAGGGTTATCACTGCGGTCAGATTTTCACTCCATGAGCATAGTCTCGGTGTAGAGAAATGGTCAGAAAAAACAGATAAAGAAATCTTCAGGCAAAATCTTGTCCAAGGATTTAATGTAACATGAAGTATTACACCTGGTTGGTAAATAGTAAATATTGTTTGTGAATGATTTTTTTAAACATTGTTGTTGAATGTTTTTGGTTGAATTTCAATTGCATAAATAATAAACTGGCTCTGTGAAATGTGTAATGGAAGGGAAAACCACACCATCATATTCATATCTGTGGTAATTAGTAAGAACGGCCTGAAGTAATCATTTTCCACCTACTGGCTGATCTATCCATAGCAAAACTGACCCCTGAAATGTTTTCTTTCCCCCCCACTTCATATTACTTTGCATGCTCAGACAGGGGGTCTGTAGCGAAGTCTCAGTTGCATGTTTTGTTGCAATAGCAGGAGCACCATATACTTCTCTGACACAGCCATTAGGTGAGTTGTTTTATTTTTAACTCTAAAGTTAATAAATAGATTTCCATCGTGATTTTTCAGCTGGGAATGAGTAAAGGTGGGTAGGAGGTTGGGAAGTGAAGTAATAGAAGCAGCTGCCTTGCTGGACTAGCTGCTGCTGTGCTCTCAGCAGTGCAACCAGCAATATTGTTCTGTCTGTGCATTGCTGCCACCCAGGGCTCTCAGGCACCCCATTATGCTTCTGATGGTAGAACAGGGGCTTGAGCTAAACTTTCAGTCAGAGGCTTTAGCTATGAATGAGAAGCAGCAGAAGTCCCATGAGAAATTCTCAGTGACTCACCCAGAATTCCTTCTGGGAACCATATGCTGTTTCAGCATCTCTACAACCCTTGAAATGGGGGCAGTTTATTTTCTTCTCCGTGTGGCTAATTTTTTTAGGAGAGGTAGGCTGTCTAGAGGGGGGAGGAAACTATTGTCCTGCCCTCATCTATCAAAACTCTATTAGCAGGGAACATTGCCTAGCTCTCCAATAGGGTTATGCTTTGACTCTGCATGAAAATCCAGAGGAAATGTTTCTGGTCACCTCTGTTCCTGCTTGTGTACCCAGCTATATGCAGTCAGAACCTGCGTTCAGAGTTTTACACAGAACACAATGAGGGTACTGGTATTTAGATGGCAAGTATTTCTACCCACTGGATTTGCTTTTTGAAAAAAATTTTTTTCATCATGTTATAAAAATAATCCAAACAGTAAAAAGATTCCCTAAGCCTCCATAACAGTTAATTTAAAGCTTCCGGAAATTCCTGTTGATAGTTATAACTATATTCCTTGAACCTTGAGTATCTTGAACTAAGCTTTTTTTGGTAAGAGAAGGAATAGAAATCTACTTCTTTTGATTTGATATTGGTTGAAAGAGGGTCCTCTTCCTGAAGCCAGGCACATTAGATTATTTCTCGTTCTTATTCTCACACAATGAGCTCTAATAGCTTTTCAAATCATGTCATTCTGATTAGAGCTGGGTCTGAAAATAGTTTTCCTGTCTCAGGAATATTTTTGAGATTTCAGAAATTGCTCCCATTTTACATTAGGATCAACCTTAGGCCTTTAGAAGAGAGATCAGTGCCTCTCAGTGATTCATCATCTGGTGATTAGGATACTCTCATAGGATATGAGAGAGAGAGATTTGACTCCAGGTGAGTGGCTTACCTACCATAGCATAGGCTGTTCTAAGGCATGAGTGAGTTTTTTTCTTCTCAGTCTTTCTCAATCTCTTCTGTTCCACCTTACAGTCATTGGGATGCAAAGACAGACTGTGTGTATAGTCCTAAGCCTATAGCATTTAACTAGAAGCTAGAACAGTCAGATTCAAGTCCCCATTCCAATGAATATTTGATTACTTATACAGCATGCAACAGCTCAAATAGGAGACTGAAAAATAGAGGCAGAGAATGACTGTATAGCTTGATAGTTTTATCTGGAGATGGGAAAACAAGCTATCTTCATTCACTGGCAATTCTGAAAAAAAAACAAGGCGAACCAAACATGAAATTCTTTGATATTTTTATCAGGAAATGAAAAGATAAAAAAATAATTCTGTCTCAAGCAAAACACTTCTTTCAAACTGAAATGTTTCGTATTGATTTTGTCAAAACAAACATTTTGTTTCAGTGGCAAATTATTTTAATATTTTAACTTTTAAATTAAAAATATTTGAAATGGAAATAGAAATATTTAAAGATTAAATGATTTGAATCTCAACATTGAGTTTTAATAAAAAGTCAAATCTGTATTTTTAACTGAAGATGTCTTGATTTGAAATCTTTGCCCACTCTAGTGACATTATGGGATGTGGAAAACCAGCTGTAGGGACCAGACACAGTTTGGTCTACATCTAGGAGACGGCCAAATAGGACTTACGTGGCATACAGGTACCCAAGTTGCAACGAGCAATACAATTTTGGCTTGCTTCAAAAGCCACAAAACTCAGTAGGTAGTACTTACATTTTGTACTGCAAAGTTCCACAGGCACCTACACTCTAGCCTCTAGGCATGCACAGTAGGGCTGTGCAAAGCTTCGGTCACCGATTCTATTCAGAGAGATTTGACAGTTTGGCCTTAGACATAGCATTATATATTTTTTCTATGTACCTCGAGGTACCAGGCACAGCTCGTGAACACTGAGATGGTGGGGCAGATGGAGAGTCCCATGGGAGTGTGGGAGGGTCCCCCGTGTGCTCGGCAGTGGACCTAGAAGTGGACTATAAGTACTTCCAGTCCACTTTCAGGTTTGCCGCAGTGTGTGTGGGGACCCCGTCCCCCAGCTCGGCAACCGGTGCCTCCTGGGTCTGGAGGGGGCACCTGGGGTCCCTCTGTGGCCAGTCACTGCACCAGGGAGGCCTAAGGGGGATCTGCCACTGTGTGTCTGGGGGGGATCCCCCACTCCCGTGGGATGCTCCGTTCGCCCCACCATCTCAGCATTCACGAGCCATGCCTGGTACCTTGAGGTATGTAGAAAAAAACATATAAAGCTGTGTCTATGGCCAAATTACTGATTCTCTGAATCAGAATCGAATCTTCAGATTCAGATTCAGCCAAATCGAATCAGGACAGTGATATGAATCAGCGAATCAAATCACTGTCCCCTGAATTGGGCCCAGTCCAAATCCAAATTGAATACTGACCGCTTTGCACACCCATTATGCTCAGAAGGTATTCAGTTTTCTCTGAAGTGATCCAGTTTGATCACATATGTGCCCCATGTCTCCTGTTGAAGCGAGGACACTGGGCAACCAAGACTGCAATAGTCCTAGACGCTAGTCCTTGTTCCAGGGTAGGCCTGGAACAACTGACTGTCTAATGCCTAAAGAGCCCTGGTACTAGGGATTAAAACTTAGGTTCCCTCCTTCCAAAGGTGTGCTGCCATGCCTGGGATATAGAGGCATGTTCCTTGTTGCTTGCTTTTCTTTTGGCTCATGACACTTGTGCTCTTGGCTGCTCAAAGACCCAGCTTCAACTGGAGGAATGGAGAATGCCTTCACTTAGTCTGTTTTATAGCCTGGTGGTTAGGATAGTCTCCTGGAAATCAAGAGATGAGAGGTCAAATCCATTCAGAGTTAAAAGGAATAAAAACTCATCTTTTCTACTTCCTGAGGCACCCCTGTGTTTAGTAGAACTCTATATTTCCTACCACACAGATGTCTGAATTAAGCATTAACTTGAAGCACTGAAGGGGCATATTAATTGATTTCTAAATCTACCAGTCCTCAAGGTGATTGTTGCTAAAAGCACATCAGAACTGAAGTGGAAAATGAGCAAGATGTAATTTCCCCAAACTGATTCATTTTAAGTTCCATCTCATGAACCAAATGTGTACTTGCCAATGGAAAGCTGGGGAGCTTTCAGACAGTATAAAACTGTATAAAGCATTTATTTCTAGCCCTGATGGTTTGCAAGATATTGGACCTTTAGAACAGCTACTGGTTTTACAGTCTAGCAGTCTAATTTTGACACTGATCCAGAAATAAATATAGTAAGTCATGCACTTTAGACCAAAGTAAATTGCATTTCCTGGTTACAATAATGTTATTGGTTTGTGGTTTTCTAAATCAGCTGTGATATGCCTGCAAACTAATAAAAGCTAAATTCCATAAAGTAATGATTGAAAGTATTCTTTCTATCTTAGAAAAGTTTCCACAGTTTTATGATTGTTCTATTCCTTGTAATTCTTCTCAATTTTCTTTCCTATCTACTTTTTTCTTGTTGACCATTTTACTAGTGAAGATTTGAAAGGCTGTGGATCATTTGAATGACATTTCTATATCAATTAAGTTATATTACTATTAAAAAAAAATTCTGAAGACAGTAAATTCTAACCCTGGATTTTCACATTTTTGTTAACCCTTGATCAGTTTATATGATATTCCAAACTTTAAGTTTAAATTAGCTTTTGACCAGCAAAGATGAAATAAGTTCACAAGTAAGGTTTGAGAGTAAGTGCTTTGACAAAAAGACAGCAGTAGAGTGTGTCAGAGTATCTACACAATACCTGGTAGAGGCTTTGGAAATCCATCAAAGTTTGAGACATTGTTACACATATCAAAAAAGGGGCTTTGAAGATGACCTGTTTTGTCTTGCTATGTGACCAACGAGTTATTAGGAATGTTTTAAGAAATGTAGTGTCCATTAACTTAAGTCATAAAAGAAGGGAAGAAAATAATAATATTGATTAAAAATCCATTCTAATACTTGATGTATTGTACGGCATGAAACAAAGAAGTAGCCATGTGGTCATTAAGAGTAATGCATATTTGCAACTCATTTCTACTCTATATCCCAGTAAAGTATCCCCTGTAGAGTAATTTATTACAAGAGCTAACAGCTGCAGCTTTTACTTATTACATAGTGATCTTAAAGTGCAAGTCTTAAACTTGAATATTGCACAAAAGTCAAAACAGGGGAAATGATTCTAGTAGAACTCAGTGGGCACATATACACATGATGCTACATCACCGTAGCAACATGCTATGGCAACATAGCATCCACAGATGTCTACATGTGACCAGGAGCTACTTCACCATAGTAGTGCACTCCCCCAATACAGTGTGCTGCTACAGCAAAAATAACCGTGCACTACACGTACGGTCCAGTGCAAGCAGTTACTATGCCCTGCTTTAGTACTTCCACAGTAACAACATTGCCGTATGGCAGGAGTTGTCAACTGGGGGTATGCGTACCCCCGGGGGTGCTTGAGAAGGCCCTAGGGGGTACACGCAGGCAGGTGGGTGAGGACAAAGTGCTGCCACACACCATCCTGTGCTGCTGTGCAAGCACCGCTTGCCTGGACGCAGAGGGCGGGAGAAGCTCATATTTGCCACTCACTGATGCTCCACGTCCAGTCACTGGGGGCACACTGGTCCAAAAAGGTTGAAAACCCCTGCCATAGGGTAACATGTAGACGCCCATTAGAGAGGAAACTTCAGTTGTATTTCAGGTGCAGCAATCAAAACATATTTCCCTGAATGAGCACAAAGCCTCAGTTTGCTTTCTGATTAAGATACTTCCCTCAGATAATATATCATATTGATGCCTTCCTTGACCAAATCTTCCTTCTTTGAGGCCTCAAAAAGATTCTTGTCATTGTGAGGCCTAACCACCAAAGAAAAAGATATCTCCTGATATCATTTTATGCTTCTTGAGAGTATCCTAAATTTTAATTCTAAATCCAAGCTGAGAATTTAAGTCCTGATTTCATAGGAGATGACCATCTGTACTAAACAGCCTGAACAGCCTAGGGCATTCAGTTAAAAATGTGTCTGTGAATCCCATGTGAATGCCACTTACTGATTTCAGTATAGATTTATGGCATTCATTAGTTTTCCTTTTTTTTCCTTGCCATTCAGCACATAAGGCTGGACCAGAATAGTTCAGGCCTGATTCTAAGATTTACCAATAAAACTTCCCCAATAAGACTTTAGTTCAGATTGTGCCAGTGCCAGAGTACTTAATGAGTCCTCCTGTTGACCTCAGTAGGTGTTGGATTATGGCTTTATTGTCCATTGATTGTCAGAAAGGGAATTTATTTTTACGCTACAAATCCTTCCCAGTGTTATTGTCAAGTTTTTGGAAATAACATTTTTGCTAATTTCCACAACAAAGCTTCCTGAAGGGTCAGGGAGAATGAAATGGCTAAGGGATAACGAACTGAATTTCTTTTTACCTGCATGAACGTTATTATCAGAATTACTAAATTTTCACTGCAGAATCTTACCTGGAGGCATATAAAAACATACATCTCAGTTGTTCCTTAATCTACATTGACAACTGTTACCCTTAAAAACTTCAGAGCTTTTGTTTGTGCTGCTAAATAATATCACCACAGCATTCCCTGTTCTTCCTGCAAGGAGTTAAAAAGGGAATAGCATGAATGTGACAGTAACAATGACATCTGAAAAGGTTATAAGGACACCACTGCATAATACACCTCAGGGTTACTGATGATGATGCCTGAGCCAAAAAGGATAAAGACTGACATTCGGTTCTCATTGTTTTGCACAACGGAGAGATACGAAGAAAATAGTAGTAACTTCTTACCCTATCAAAATGTATCTGTCAGTTTGTCTGGTTTTTATATTCTAGAAATCTGAGCCAGATGACTGAGGTGGCCAGCTTACTCCTAAAGAAAAATGTGTCATTATCAGCAGGGACAAATCCTGCCTGTGTCCAAGCTTCTTCGTAATACCTGCTCCAAATGTAACAGAGACACGCTATCTCAACCAGTAAAAGATTACCCTTATTGAAGAGAGTGCAATCATTCTTGCAGTTTACAAAAGTTTCAATTTGATGAGCTTTGGCAGCTGATCCATGACCCTTGCTGCTTCCTTGCATTGTGCTGAAACTGACTCGACTTCTGTAGAAGACCTCATGCTATTCCTTTTATAGACAAGTTTCCAAAGGTTTTCGGAGATTAAAGATAGCTTCTATATCTTACTTTATAGCCTGTAATAAGGCAACTGAAAATAACCTGGGAAACTGTTCTAAAAATATAATGGGAAGCAACGATCTCAACACATTAAAATGTGTTGATTTTTAAGCAAAGATTTTAAACGTGCTTATTAATAGCTACATAAATTTTTCAAATTATCCAACAAAAACTGATCCTATGGCTTCATATGAAAAAAAAAGCTGCAACTATAGGAAAATAGGCATTTTGGAATCCCAGAATTGATATCACTTTTGGACAAACTTACATTAATTAAACAGCTCTTTAGGATAGACATCATGTTTACTTATGTGTTTGTCCAACAGCAAGAAGAACTATGCCCTGAACCCAAATGGAACTTTGGTCAGCTCTACCATACAAGTAGAAATAATAAATAATACCTATGAAAATAAAAATCTGTTCTCTGAGACATTTTTGAACAATTTCATTTGTTTTGCTAGACAATGGAAGACAAGGAGAGCAGGTGTCATTTACCTGTGCTTTTGATATACTGTAGAAAGCCCAAGTGAAAAGGTATTTACTTAGCTCCATTGATACCCAGATAAAGAACAGTCAAATTAATAAATGCATGTCCTGTTTTAATTTGCATACAGATTGGTGTCTGCACCTCTTTTACCATGACTTCCTTCCTGAGAATGTCCAAGGAAACAAATGCTTGGGATTCTGAAGTATACTTTCTGACTCTGATTCTGTGTTGAAACTGTGCTGTTGCCTATATGTTAATCCAATTACAACTTCTTCATTAGCATGTTGACAATAACCTGAAGTTTCATAATTTAGCATTTTAACTCATCACCCAAGCAGGGCATAGTAAAACTTGAACACCTGTTGATGGTCACTCTATTATATTATTACAACAAGGGTATTTTGGAAATGAAGAAATTTACAAAGTAGCAGCTAGGATAGAATTTTGCTTGCTGTTTATAGCAGTATTGAACTGATCCATACACACTTTTTCTTGAAGTCAAGCTCAACCTAGATGTTTCATTCTGTTCTGTAGTTCTTTATTAAACACCAGAACATGCGTAGTCATGCGTGAATATAGCTGTTTCCTAGTAGAGGAAAACAAAACAAGTTAACAGTCATTGCTTCCTCTTACTATCAACTTTTCCCATCCAGGATCAGGCCAGTTATGACCTGGAAACATGGTTGCTATTTATCAAATGCCATCATGAATGACAAACTAACTTAATAATCAGGGAAAATCGTTCTGGGTGTCATAGTTCATGGCCTAATAATTATTTTTTTTTTAATGCAGTTTTAGAACCTATGAAATGGAGGGTTGATAGATCATTTATCATCTCCCAGGTACTGGGGGATTAAAGGTTTTTCAGCCGAAAGGTTCTTATTAGGGATCTCTGTAAATCATGCCAGAATTGCCCACCCCCCTCCTCCCATAGTGGCTTCTTTAATGGTTTTCATTTTGCTGCTTGCCCCCCACCAGCCCTGATTGGCAGAAGGGTCCTGCCAGTCATGCTGTTTGCTGCTGATCAGCAGGGAAGTGAAAACTGCAGCATAGTTAAAACCATAGTTTTCACTTCCCAGACAATCAGCAGCAAATTTCCAGACTGGAAAGGCCCCGCCGCCAATCGGGCAGTGGGAGCAAGCGACAAAATAAAAAAAAAATTAACTAGCTGCTGTGGGGGGTACTTCCGGTGCAATATATGGAGGTTCCTAGTTCTTATATATAATTGTATGCTGATACTTAGTCCACTAATTCAGTGGTTTTCACTTGGCCTTTTTATAGTTGTTTGTTTAATGTTTGAGATTTTCCTGAAGTAGATGGTAGTTAGGACAGGGGCAGTATCAGCCACCTGTTATACAGTCTTTTGTGTGAGCATGGAATATTTCTCCTGCTAATAATGGTTGCTTTGAGATAGGCAAGGATATCAGGGAGATAGAAATGAAAAGGCAGAAAGGACATTGGAGGCCTTGCAACGTGATTTTGCTTTTAGGTAGTAAGTTACAATGCACTCCAAAAATTTTTTTTCTTGCCTCTCCTTGAACATGGAACTGAGAGCTGCAGGGATTAGTAGTACGCAACTGAGATCCTCTGGATTATAGTGTATGCATAAAAGGTCTGGTCAGTAGGGGTGTGCCAAATGGGCTGTATTTGATTCGGATTCGGCCCAAATCGGGCACAGTGATTTGACTCGGACCACTGTCCCCGATTTGATTCAGCTGAATCTAAATCTGAAGATTCAGTGCTGATTCAGAGACTCAGTGATTCGGCCGTAGACACAGCCTTAAATGTTTTTTCTATGTACTTTGAAGTACCAGGCGAAGTTCGTGAACACTGCGATGATGGGGCAGATGGAGCATCCCACAGGAGTGCGGGTGGCGGGGCCCTGCATGCTCAGTGGCAGACCCAGAAGTACTTATGGTCCACTTTTGGGACTGCCACCAAGTGCACGGGGAACCTCCCTAGCTCCCCGCTTTAGATCATTGAGACAGAATCCAAAGGCCAGACTGAGTCCAGACATTTAGTGCCTCGATATTTGTAGCTTGTGCCAGAGAGCAACAGATAAGAACTCCTGCTGACTGCCTAATTCCTCAGCTAGGGCATGTTTCTGTCAGGGTGATGTCCCTTAGCCTTTCTCAAACAAGCAGGACGCACAAGGCAGTGGGGGCTAGGGTTTTGAGGTGCCCTATACTCACCCTTGCTCTAGAAGTTGCAACATTGTGGTATTTTATAGGAGCTACCCCACCATGAGTAGCCCCATCATGTTGCCACCAGGCCCTTCAGTCAGATGCTGTTCACAGGCATGCCCAGGACCACTTTGAGACTGAGTTCAGTAAACCAAGGTAAATATATTTATTACATAAATATACATAATTAAATAGTAATTAATACATCTGTAAATATAATTAACTAAATGTATTTGTTATATGCTATTTAATATTATATACTTATAAAAATAATATATATACTTTGTATAATAATATTGATTCCTACAGGGCATTTTTGATTCATAGCGATGATATAAGATACTGGATCTGATTTCATTATCCAAGCTACCCCATCCCTGAAATGGTAGGATGGCTGTAGAAGATCTAGCATGTTAGCCACTCAGTCTTGTGGCCCCTGTCACTCTCCAAATAGATGGGATCAGCAGAGAGTGCAGTTTTGACATATGATCTTTAGAGCTGGGGAAAGCAAAAGTAAGGGACTCTGACAGATCAGTCCTAGAGCCTACATTCAACCATTCACTCTAGTTGGGATTGTTTGAGGTTGGGATCAGACAGAGGGATGACCTTTGCAAATAAGCTTCAGTCACAGAACTTGAGTAAAATGATATTGTGACATCATTCTTTTGATGAAGTCAGATCATCTATTTGGGTGGACTGTACCCTGACACACACTGAGGGCATTTGAGGTGTCAGGGTGCAAATTCTGGAGACTGAAGTCCTTTAGAACAGCACTGAGAGAAGAAAAATATGACAGCTTAAACCCCAGTCAATACAACTCAGACTTAAAAAGGTAGAAGACTTCTCTGGGACTGAGAGGGTATTTCATGCCTGTCCATAGCTTGGCCTCTGATGAAGGTGCCAACAAGTTTTCTAATTAGTGCCAATGATGACAGGGGGTTTTTCAGTAATAAAATACCCATCCAATTCACTTAATAATTCAGCTACTGTAGGACACTGAGCAGCTATCATCCTCTAACAACTTCCTGCAAGACTGAGCAAGATTTGACCCTGAGAAGTGAAGGTGACAAGCTCTGTATTTAATTACAAGTCTCCTGGGACATCCATTCTCCTTTCACTAAAGTATCAAAGCTAGTGAAAGAATTTGTAGTTATTTACAAGCATTTAAGGAGAAGAGTTACATTTTCCATCTGCAACCTTACAATTAGTTAGCCAGTAAAATAGATGTATTAAAGGGAACATTACACCCTCTGAACTTTTTTTCTGAACACCATTAGTATTATAAATTGTTGAATGACATTTTTATCAAATAATTTAGGGATTTTTTTTTTTTTAAGAACTGCTAAAGACAGAAGGTTTAGATAGGTGGCTCTGCATGTACTAGTAAATTAAATTGTTCTCTGTGTGTTCAAGGGTCTTTGTACAGTTTTTTTATAGAAACAAAAGCATGTTTGATATTTGAAATAAATTGACTAACATTTCTCTATTATTCAGTGATCTGATTTTAGGTTATGAGCATCATAAATTAAAAAATTGTCATATCCAATTCATGAATCTCTCTGGATACTTGGCTAATAGAGCCGGGTCTCCATGATGACCTGAGTGCTACAATACCAAAATAGTTCTAATTTTATCCCTTGAGAGAAATTCATAGGAAGTAGTGGGTTGGTTGACTACCACTCAGTATGTTGAATGGTTTAGTTTCTAATGTTTGTAAGGTAGGCTTTATTTACTTTATTCATTAACAAACAGTTGAAATTGCGGGGGATATGGGTGACTCATGCCACCTTAGTCAGGGGGGCACATGCCCCGCCACTGACTAGTCAGTGACTGGAGGGGCAGTCCCCCCACAGCCAATCTCACCGACTGGGAAGCGGCCATGGCACTCCCGGAAGTGGCTGCGGTGTTTCATCCAGCACTCCCTCTTTAGGCAGGCACTCGCAGGGGGGGCACCAGCACTCCCGCTGCCCCACTCTGCCCGTCGCCTAAGCGGGGAGCGCAACCTGTCAGGAGGTGCACCAGTGCTCTCTGGAGGTGCACATGTACCCCCGTGCACTACCTATGTATCACCACTGGCAGGGGATGATGATACTCTCCCAAAGTTTGCCTAGGCACCAACCTTACCCTGCTCATAACATTCAAATAGGATGCCATCATAATTATTTATGCTGATTTTCATAATAGAGTCATTTATATTTCTTTTGTGCTTGCATCAACAGTGAGATAATGTTATAATTAGGTTTCAGAGTCAACAGTCAACTGATTGATAGAGGTAGTTCATACATTATCCAGTTATAATGGACATCCCTACATGGTTCATATTCAATTTTCATATGTAAGTTGCTTTCAGAACCATAACGTGAGCCTGCATTTAATTTATAGTAAGACCTCTAAGGCCACATTGGTAATATAATGGGTTGGTAGTCTTAATGTAGAGAGGCACCAGTCTTTTTATATTTTATTTTTAAAACAAAAGCTGGAAATCAGGAGCAGAAGTGACAGCCACCTACATGCCAAGTTTCTGTGAGCCAACCCAGTTTGAGCTGTGGCTCAACACATCACAGCTTTGAAGAATGGGATTATTTTCCAGGCTGTGCAACAATTTGCTTTTACGTTCAGGAAACTGATGAAAGGTTGTTCAGAACAATAAGGTCAGAAGCCTCAAAGAGGTTTCATCTCCCAGCAGGTCCTTTGAATCTTTCCAGCAGCCCTGGGTTACAGCTGTGAATTTTAGAACTACTCTGAAGATAGTCTTTTGGGGTCAGCTAATTGGCTTCACCTCTTTCAAAGAGAGAACAATTTTGTGTCAAGTACTGCTGCGTAAAAAAATTTAATGCCCAAATCGAGGACCTCTCTGTACCTGATTTTCAACAGTTACATTTGGATGTAGAAATCTCTGGATTATGCCAGCCATGTCCTTGTAATGATGCAGTGTGGTAAGGAGTGGTTCTGTGGTTACTACCAGCTCTTTCAGTCTGATAAATATGCAATAAAGGCTTTAGATTGAGTAACTTGATTACTTCAGATAGCCTAACTTGTTACCCCTAGCTTCTCAGGTTTCTGTCATTCCAATATGCCCATAGTAGTGTAGCCCTAATAAACTGATCAAACAGTTGGGACATAGATACAATTTAGAACACTTTTTAAAACCTCTCCTGTTAAACAGTAGCAAGAAGATTATGTTAGGAATTCCCCATAATTCCTCCTCAAGGGATAAGAAGGGTAAGACACCTGAGGCCTCCACGTGAAAAATATCTCAGAAGAAAGTTTGTCTGTCCTTTGGTGTCTTGATACACTGTGAGCATAGACATGTGCTGTTGGCAAAATGGAACCGTACAACAGTATGGAGGTACTTAGTCTGCACCTTGTAACACAGACTATGTCTACGTATGTTTTATCTTTTCTTGGTGTATAATTACCCAAATTTGAATTTGATCAGGCCCTGAATAGAGGATTGATGCTGGCAAGCTTTGACTCCACAGGGTACCATGCACATTCTTTTCCAATTACTGTTGTTCTCTCCATTGTGCAGGTGGATTTGCACAGGATTAAGCAGGTTGGCAGTTTGGTGGCAATCTGGAAGGTTCAGGAGCTATGCTTGTCCACAACTAGGGCTGTAACAATGTTGCAAAAGAAGATTATTAAATATTGTTTATGTTTTCCCAAAGCAGTAGCAAGAAAGAGCACATTTGTATCTGTTTGAGGAAGAATGACAGGCAGTCTCCAGAAACTAGCAAGTGACTGGATCTGTTGTTAGCTGATGCCAAGATTCACTAGAGAAGAAAGAGGCAGCATAGTATGGGATAAGCTTCAGCTCATGTTCACAGTACTTCTGGCATCTGCCAGCTTCTGTTATGCTGTTGAAGCAATTTGAGCAAAGTTGCCTGACAGCATTTCATACAAGGAGGGAGTTTCATATTTATAAAGAACTGGATAATAATGGACTGTACGATTCAGCCTCCCCAAGTGAAAATGGATGACATTTTCATCTTAAAGTAACGCAGAGTTAAAATGTCCAGTTGAAATACTCTCAGGCTGAGGCAGTGGGAAGACCCCATTGAGATGTTATGGCAAATGCCCAAAGCAAATCTGTGCACCTGTTACAAAAAGGCTTTGCAAAATACATCAGGATCCTACTTTTAATATATGACTTCCAAAGTGTATTGATTGAATTCTTTTATGAATTCATTTTTGATAGCTAGAGTAAAACTGGATTTTACTCCTCAACATAGCTCCTATGAACCATGTGCACTTTACGTAAGACAAGTAATTGGAGTAGAAGGCTCAGCACAAAATAGAGGAGGAGGGAAGGCAGGCTGAGGATGTGAGGTTTGCAGGGCTTTTTGTACTATTCCAAGTCTGGGTCAAAATAAAGGTGGTCAAAACACTTATTCTCTCAGTACCTTGGATTTCCCAGATGTCAAAGAAGTTCATTCTTAAACACTGTGCAAAAGCAGTTTGAATATCTACTGATTAAAAGGAACTAAGCACAGTATTATCGTAAGGAAGGTTGGTGGAGTATGGCGGCTGTACAACAAAACAGACTATTGTCTGGATCATTTTTACTGAAGTCCATCACCAACAAACAGCTGTGTAGCATGGAGAAACATATGTGTGCCGTGGTTATATGAGAAGACCTGGGGAGGAAAAAAATTGAGATTTGTGGTAAGTTGTGTATTGAAAAGGTGGTCATGGCACAGTGCCACAGTGAAGCAGCTGTCATAAAGAGCAGTGTGTGTTTGCTATGACAGCAGCCAGGCTTGGCACAGATTGGGCCAGAGTCATGCAGGCTGCACTGTCACATTCTGACTATGTGTTAGAAAATGTATCCCTTGCATTTTAAAAGTACATGGCAGCAAGAAGGACTCCAGTGGGTTTCAGCTACATGATGGAATTAAGGATGGTGGTTTGCTTGCCTGTATTGTTGCTTGGCAGAGTCAGAGACAGTAGCTAGGGTAAAATATTTAATTTTGTTTGCTTACTTTTTCTTGTGGCCCCCTCTCCACATAACGTTTTAATAGTGGCATAAACGACAAGGGTACTACACATGATTTAAGGCACCATAAAATGGAAGATATGGAATATTTATAATGTCGAATATTTTTATGGCTGTTTTGTATGTTACCTTAAATTTAACATGTGGCCAGTGTCAACAATTGTTGGTCCCAGCCCTGGGATCAACAGTCAGCTGATTGTTAGCTGCAGGTGAGGCTGATTGTTAGCTGGACCTGAGGCTGTAGGTGAGGGAGATGGGAATGCTGTAGGGCTTCCCCTGCTGGGAGCTTTAAACCCCATACCTGTCAGCTTTGGCCATGCTGCCAAGGATCAGAGGCTCCTGGCAAAGTTTAGTTTCCTTCAGGGAAAGCCCCTTTGGTTTCCCTCACTGAGAATCCCTGATTCTTTGCACCCAGCAGCCTGGCCAGAGCTGCCAGGCATGGTGTTTTGGAAGTCAGATGATTGTTGTCTCCAGATGGACAGCCCCTGCTCTCAAACTGGATGCAGAGCTGTTCAGGTCAGGGCCAACAATCACCTGTCAGCTCTGGGCCTGGTACCACACCAGGGACTCAAACTAGCCCCCATGAGGTTGGGGTCAGCCATCTTCTTATCATTGGCTCTGGCCTGGACAATTGACTGATTGTCATCCCTGAGACTGGCAAGGTTCAGATCTGGTGTAGTTCTTGGGCTGGATCCAACAGTTAGCTCATCGTCAGGGCTGACACTTATCCTTCAACTTGCTGGTTCAGGGAGAAACTGTGGTGGATTGTAATCTTAGGGTCCCCCTGTCCTGTAATAATGCAACTGGGATCTGATTCCTGATCCCAAAATCATGCCTCCTGTCATTCATATGTAGCATGTCTAGAAGTGTCATTGTTGAAACTGGGGATCAGATCCTATCAAGTCATTAAATCAGAGGTGGGCAATTATTTGGGCCCAAGAGCCACATAAAGAGTTTTGATGAGCTGTTGCCAGCTGGGTCAGCACCACTTCCCATCCCCAACAACTCACCAGAACTCCCTTTGGGGCTTTGGGTGGAGGGGGAGCAGTGTTCAGGAGTGGGGCAGGTGCGACTTACTCCCTGCATGCCCTGCCCTGTGGGCGAAGGGTGGAAGGGGGTGCGGAGGGGGCATGTGTGCAAGTTGGGGAGGCTGTTTGGGAGCCAGCTGGGGGTAATGGGAGGGAGGGGGATGAAGGGGACACATACAGCAGAACTTATCTAGTTGGTGGCTGCCCCCATAGTATTTCACATGGGGCTGAGCCCCACCTGGGGCAGCCCATGCTGTACTGTTGCCCATACCCATGAGCCCTGGCCTGGACCAGCCAGCATGCAACTTCTGGCAAGGCTGTTGCCAGTGCAGCTGCAGCTGGCCAGGCTCTCATTGTCCCCAGGAACAGAGCGGTGTGTCAGGGGCTGGAGCAGCAGTCACAGCTGAATGTGAAGGGAGCAGATCATCCCCACCAGTCTGGGCCCCGGCCAGTGTGTGCAGCTTCCATTGGAGCTGTTCCTAGTGCGGCTGCGCTGGCTGGGTGCTGTTCTGCTCCCCTTGCTTCCAGTGGCACCTCCTCCTCCTGCTTTTGCCCCTATTGCACTGCTCCGGGCAAGAGTGGGGAGGCTTCAGCCCAGTGGCTCCCTCTGGAAATGAAGGGAGCAGAGCAATATCTGGCCGGCTGCAACCACACTAGGAATAGCCAGAACCCTGCCAGAAGCTGCACACTGACCACAGACCGGGCCAGCAGGTGCCAGTAGGAACATGACGCAGGCTGCCTTGGTGAGAGCGGATGAGACTCGGCCCCATGTGGAGCCTACCTTTTCATTAAATGAACACGTGCCAGTGGCTGGATAGGGAGTTCTGTTCTTTTCAGAAATCTGTTGTAAAAAAGTAGCCAAACAAGATGGCTTTGTTGAACCTCCTGGTTAGGTCAGAGAATGTCCAACCAGTTATCAAACATGGAAAAATTATATGATCTGGCCCAGATATCCTTTGCCAAGAATCATAAATTGGATTCAGAATTTATTGGTCAACACAAGTCAAGTGAGAAGAATTTGTGTCTAGGTCAGAGACGCAAACTCCAACATATACAGACAGGAGCTTACTCAAGACCATATTCAGATGCATGTAAGGTTGGGAACCTCATGACTTGAGTCCTGTCCTGTCTCTTCAGGTTCTAGCTATGAATTTCTCTACTGTTGGTTCTTTCCTGGCTGTAAATAAATGTTTGAGGTCCTTACTGGAGAAAATTGAAGCAACACATGTTTTATTAAGGGCAAAACTCTGTTCAAAGTTTGCAGTAGGCTGCTAGCAAAGCTGCTTAATGGCCTTTTAAACAAATTGTCTAGAAGTACTGAACATTTCAGTTCATTTTTCTATATTTTATTTTTCCTCATGTTTGTGTAAACAAATGAACATGTATAATGCAGCAAGACATGAATAAAGTGCTAGCCAAGAACAATGGACATCAAGATATTTACATATAAGAAAGCAGATGAACATTACTGCTGACTAACAGAGCCTGAGATGACAGTCTTGCCTAAGTTGCATCTGAGGACCTGATCCTTTACCCATTTACAGTTGATGGGAGTTTTGCTACTAATTTTAATAAAAGCAGGAAGTCAAAGGAATTACATCAGGGATAAACTTACCATGTTGACTTCACAATAGTATATCCTTCTTAAAACCTGAACCACAGTATAAATTTAGTCAGGATGAAGCACGGGGTAGACATGCATTGAAAGAAATGAGGAGTATAATAGTGAAATTATTTTCTCTGTCCATTAAAATAATGTATAAACCCAACAGTGTATTTAATGTAAAAGAATAGTTTTCTTTTAGTATTATTAAATCTTTATTAAAAAGGAGAAATTATCATAGTGCCATTAAGAGAGAGAAAATTGTGCTGGTTTTATATAGGACAGACTTGAATGCGGTAGTTGTTTCACAATTCTGATGCCATTTCATTGTTTCTCAAGTAGTTCATTAAAATGATTCTTGTTTCTGTGAGCATCTGTCCTTGACACTCTAATACTGGGTGAGGCTATCTTCTTATATTTCTTTTCATGTAAATACCTACTTCCCTCCATATCTGACTTATATTACACTGGAAAAGTAACTTCCATAAAAGTATTCTTTTTGCCTTATATAGCATGTATAGTCTCTGAAGTCCACAGTAATATTATATTTTCTTTGCCACCAAATAAAATATGCATCTTGTTTCTGAGAAGGCAGAATGAAGTAATAAAGATTTTTTTGGAGCGGAAATCAAGTGTTGGGAAAGAAATAGCAGCTTCCCCGCTTAAGATACGCACCCCAGTCTTTAAGGGGCGAAGTGTGTGTTGCATGCAAAAAAAAATATGGTAGTTTCAGTCTATTACAAGTGTGCTCTCTCTCTCTCTGTCTCACAGTCCCAAAGAAATATACCATCTCAGTTCCATAATATATAGTTTGCATTTGGAGTCAAATTCAAAGAGTTCTGAAGTATCTTAAATCTAGACACTATAAATGCTTAATTTTTTTTGCGCCTAGCCTCCAAAGTGGAATGACAAACCAGAGTAGATGGTCAGCCTTTCCGGTATGGTGCATGGGGAGAGTTAATAAGCATTTCAGAAGACCCACACAATAAGCAGGGAACTGCTTAGAGGTAGCCAAAAAAAAAGGAGCTTAGACACAGGAGTGTCTGAACTCCTATCTCCTTTCTGGAGCCCAAAAATCTGACTTGGGGCTATGAAGAAATCTATTCCGGATCCAGAGCACAGAACCTATTTCTGAGGGTTAGTAGCAATAGATACTGCTATTCTTTCAAGCAAGTGAGCAGAGCTCACTCTTTTTCAAACACACCCTGTTCCTGGCAGATTCCTGCCTTGTTTACAACAGCCTAGTAGTTAGAGCATTCACCCAAGTAATGGAAGGCCTTGGCCTTCACCTTCCCCACACCCATTTAGAGAACTGACAAATGTTCTCTTAGTGTGGAATTGAAATGGAGCACACAGCACCTGTTATACTCTAACTGCTACATGTGCAGGATCACGTAATGGTACAAGTGAACTAAATCACTCCAGGCTTATCCCTGCTTCATCCAGGGTTAAAGTTTTGCTATATTTGTAGGATGTATGGGCTCCTGCACAGCTAACTGTTACAGCATAACAGCTGATTTGTAAGTAGCAGCTCCTCCTCCCCCTTTAAAACCACTCTGTATGTTTACCTGTGCCCTTAAACCACTAGGATATAGGTTAGGCAAGAGAGGAGTACTGTTCATCACTGCATATTGAAGTTAGACCAATGTAAAGCTAAGGATGCAAAAGTCCTCGGACTAGAAGGAGAGAAAGCAGTAGGGAGCCTGACTACTGCTAGCCCTTTGGCTTAGAAAATGGGTCTCTCACAGGATAAATGCTGGGTAAATGCTGCAACTGCTAACTCTTACATGAAATAATTTACTAGCACCATTGCCAGCTATGTTTTTAAATGAAAGTAGCCAGGGTTTCTAGGTTTTGTTGCAAACTCAACCTTGTTAGTGTTCAATTAATATATTCATATCAGATTTCACCCTTTATGGTACTTGGGCACTGCTCTGCTGAAGTGCCTGGTCCTAATAAGATTTCAGGGGCAGCTAAACACCCACCTCACTAAACTGGAGTAGTATTGAAGTATTCTTGTAGCCCTAAGAACATTCAAGAAGGTAGGTCCTGAGAACATGCAAGAAGGCTTTCTGGTATTGGAACAACTAAACACAGACAGTGGTTTTGTGGTACATTATGGTCGCTCTGCTAACCTTTCCATAGGTACTTGTAAATAGTCTTATCCTTTACATAATTAGGTTCTTAGTTCAACTGTCCCTCACTTGTTTGGCAGATGCTTCTGATCATTTTTCTTTGTTCCACAGTCTTACAGCTGTCTTCTACTTCTTTCAGCAAATATTTTCATTTTCATAATGAAGTTAGACAAAAGTCATTGTTCTATCTGATATTAGGCATAGGATGTATCTGTTTCTTTCCCAAACCTGAGGAAGGGCATTTTGTGCCTGAAAGCTTCTAACGTCTTCATTGCATGTGACAAAATAGGCTGTCACATACAATTTTTTTTGCCTCTCTGAACCAGTTAATCTTTAGGGTAGTGTCACACATTCAACTTAACACGAAGTATAGTTAAAATACAAGCAAATGCATGTTGAAGCAGTTTAGTACACATTAAATGCCATCATGGTCTTTCAAAGTTGCTCCCTTTCAGGCAAGGATTATCTAATGTACTAACTGTAATATGTTACAGCATTCCAATGATTGCATCTGATATGTGTCTACATAACATACTAACTTGAACAGGACACAACATTCCAATGATTGACAGCCTTTGCAAGTGCATCTCTGACTGCATCATTAGATAATCCTCACTTGAAAGAGGATAGCCGCAGTGCCATAATGGTTCTTATCATGTACTAAACTGCTTGAATGCGAGTTTGCTCACATTTTAATTGCACTTAACAAGTGTTAAGTTGAACATGTAACACCACCGTAAGGGTGAGATTCCATTTTCAAGTTAGCAGGTACTAATTGTAAGTAATGTTACCCTGTCCATGCTTACGTGCTGCCCAGCTGTTCACATCTATCAGTCTAGGGCTATAGAGTCCTGGATGATAGCTAGTCTTCCTGGGAGCAGCCTCTCCTGGGATACTAAAGGGCCAAAAATTGGTGGTTTTATTTCAAATCAACAGCCAGAAGTTAACTCAAACTAGGTAGCACAGCTCAAAGATAATCCTTGGCTGAAATGACATAACTTTAAGACACCTACAGGACACTTAGCACTGGTTAACAAGTGTTAATATGTGATCATTCAAGTTTTAAGTGCTCTTAACATGGTCTTAATGTGTAATCTACCCTAAGGTGCCGCCTTGCCTTCTGCCCTACTTAAGACTAAAAACAAATAACTACCTCTCTTTATATGTCCCTACAACACAGTTAGGTCTAACAAGAGATATTGCTGAGGAAAAAGGAAAAATAAAACCTGGGCTTCTGAGTAGACTAGAGTATTTGAGGCATGTGCAGAAGCAGAACACCAAGCACCTAGGGAATTTACAAGACAAAAATGGAATTGCTCATCAAGATCCTCTGTTTCTCGGGTCAGGTGGTTGCTGAGCTGAGGCTTGACTCTTGGTCTCTGTACGTCTGAATGTAATTCAGACAGATTATTTGATTTTTTTTTTTTTCATTTTCTTTTTTAAAATTTGTCTTCCCACAGAGATATTTTTTCAGTGTAAAAAATATAGAAGGGAAAACCCCAACAAAAACATAAGCTTCTGTTTCATGTAGATGTCTCTTCTCTTTGGGCTTTTCACAGTATCAATAATTGCATGAAATATTGATTTGTTTCAAGGCATGGTTCCATAGTTTATTTGCTTAAATTCTGTGGTATTTTAATGAAAATCCAATTTGATTTTGACATGTCAGGGTTGTACTTTTAAAAGGAAAGTGGCAGATTTGTAGATTGTGATCCCTTGAAGAGTTATTAGAGACAATTGCTTAGATAATTACTATATTATGTGTTTGCTAGCAATTACATAGCATTAAAATTAGTCATGAGTGTATATTATTGTCCAATAACTGGAAAGACACAGAATGAGAAAAATAGAGCGACCACTCAAGGTAAACAACTGAAATGGTACCTCAGAAGGAGACTTAGTTGTTTCAGAAAATTGTATATTGTCATAGATAAGTAAGTTGTGGTCACTATGTAATTGTTGCTATGCAACAAATATTTCTTACATGTTTTTTTTCTTTGGATTCTTGCATTCCATCATAGTATAAGCTTTTTCATCCCCGGTTACTATGCTGGTTGTTTTTATTTTATTTTCTAATGCAAAGCAGCCAATGCTGGAGCAAAATAAATGCTGCTCTTTTTTGTGTGTACCCAACGTTTTCCCAAATTCTGCATCTCAATTTGTTATCCTTCTTTAAGGTAAAATGGAAGTTGAAACAGATGAGGTGAAATGGGGGACAAAAGGTAAATTATATCTGATTTATTTAAGACCATGTGTTTAGGAACGTGAATACTGAACAAAATTATTATGGATTGTCTCATTGTTTCTGTATGCTCCCTCTGTCTATTTGATTATTTATTTCTTGGCTTCTGTATTACACTGAGATTGTAAACTCCTGATGGCACAGATTGTCTTTCTGTTCTGTGCTTATAGCACAATGAGGTCCTAGTTTCTGATTTATGTCTTTGAAGGCTACAAGCAAACAAATAAAAATAATACAGAATAAATCATAATACTGTATTTACTGAACTATAAGACAAACTGTTATTTAAGAAATGTTTACATACTAGTAAGGCTGCTGACTAACTGTTATTTGGAGAGTTGAATCTTCCCAAAGTTTTTTGTCTAGGGCATCTTTTCTCCCCAATCTGCCTGGGGAAAAAAGTTCCTCATCTTACATTTGCATATAAGAAAACGTAATTAAATGCATTGTCTATCATTAAACTGCTACCAGAAGCAGTCTATGCTTAATAATGGAAAGCAACTATGAAGTTGATTTCAATGCAGCAAACACTGAGCATGACTATAACACACATGTCCCATGCTGGGCAACCATACAGAACAAACCTACCACAAGGATAGGATAGTGCAGCCTGTCTGAATAAGACATATGGTAGCACCCACTGTGTTCACTCCTCTTCAGTGCCAATGCTTTTTCATGTTATGGTGAGCCACTAAATTGCATACATTGTTACTTTCTCTTCATTCTCACAGCTGAGCTATGCCTTTCTTTCCCATTTCCAATGATTCCCATTTATTCTCCAGCTTTAAATGTCTGGCAAACATCACCAAATGGGGCCCCGTACAGTTCACCCTGAATCACTCTTTTGCCCCCTCTCTCATTCTGTTGCCTATGATTAGTGTGGCCCCAGCTTCCATGAGGTGGAGCAAGATCAGGTTACCCTGTGGATCATCATTTTTGGAGCATCCCAGGACTCACAACAAGAACACTTGGTTCCAATCATGAGTGGGGGGATAAATCACACATGTATCCTTTGTTGGGGCTATCTAGAGTACACACACACTGAGCAGTGCTGAGCTGTGGGGTCACCCTGGCTTGAAATGCCATTTGCTCTGCTGCTTTGCCCAGTCCACTATATGGTAAATCATGATCCTTTTGACTTTAGACTGATATCATGCACAGTTTGTACTGTCTGTAAGTAGGTAAAAAAAAAAAAAAGTGCTGCTTAAAAGTGTGTTTATGGAGTGCTTGTGCTAAAACTTGCAGCTGTTTCAAAAAAGGTAAAATCTATCAATTCTGGTTTAACTAAATTCACTAATAAACAGGTATGTTTATTTCAAAGTCACTGGGTGCATCTACACAAGATGTTTACTGCATAGTAGGCTAATTAGCTGCACAATAAATGTCTCACATTTACACATGCACCCTTAATAGGCTGGAGTAAATTAATTAACTCAGCAGCAGTTTTTTACTCAGCAGCAGTAAGCATGTAGATGCTGCCTTGGCTGGCTAGCCCCATGCTAAAGCACCCTCATGTCCCTGCCATCTCCTCTGCAGCACATTGAGCTGAAGGGAACATCCCAGGGCTGGCAGGCTGATACTCCAGGCCTCCTGCCAGCCAGGGCTGTTCCAACCTGGTTTAACATGTAGCCGTCCCAGGCGCACATTCAAACAGCATGCCCAGGAGCAATAAATTTTGGAGCAATAAGCTCCAGAGTTTATTCATGTGCATTAATTGCATGTGTAGATGCTCCCAGTGTTTACAAATTTGCTCCTAACTTCCATGTGCTCAGGGAGAACAGGGTCTGACAGTAAGGAGATGAGGAGGCTGAAGGGGGAAGAAGTTGGGAGGGGCAGAGGGCAAGGGAGCCACCTGATCCCCCCAGATTTATTTTCCCTATGTAGCAGTGGGAGGGGAACAAATTCAAGGCAAACTTCCAATAATTTTAGATTCTGTACCTGTTCATGTATAGAATGTTGTTGGGGGGGGGGGCATCTTATATTTGAGCAAATACAGTATTCATAGTAATTTTGTTGTTTCTAAAAATCCTATCAGGATGCTATGCACTTGCAGAATGAGAGTCATGTCCCAGAAACTTAATATTGCACAAACCAGTATGACAAACAGAAGTGAGATAAAAGCATCAGTATGCCACCACGGAAGTTTCACCATTTAGTTACTGATCAGATAGAAACATTTTGAATTCCAAATCATCATGTGCAAATTTAATCCACAGTTCAGTAAGTTTTATTATTGGTTACAATGTATATTATATTTCTCTCTTCTTTGCTCAAAGCAAGACCATATACATTTCTATTTTTAATACTACAGATGAGGTTTTGTTTGCTAATTAATCAATGAGGTTAGTGGAGAAACTCGAATTTACCACAGCATAGACCATATCAGAACTTGGTTTTCTAATTTCAGAAACCTAATCCAAACCCGAGAGAGGTCCAAAAGGAAAGACTTCTGTTGACTAGATTTCACTTTGAATATGTCTTTTAACATAGTTTATTATTTGTTTGTTTGTTTATTAGATGTTAGCCCTAAACTACAAAATAGCACATTTTGCAAAAGTAGCTGAAAGTGATAACTATAAACAGAACTGAATGCAGAGAGTTAAAAAAAAATCCTATTTTATAACTTGCTGTGTGAGAGAGAGGAATCAAATAGTCATTGCCCTATTTTGCAGGTGAGATTAACTTTTTTGTTGTTTTTTTTTTAAATTTGTGTCTGAGGTAGCACAAAAAAAACATAGGCTGTTCAAAGGTTTATCTGTGAAGCTGTGCAGTGCTGTGCTGAAGAGTACATGTAGCTTGCAAGGGCCTTGACAAATTATTGTTTAAACCATCCAAGTTTCAGCTATTTTTAATTAGTTTTTAAACATTTCTTTCTGTTGTTGTTTTACAAGCATTTCTTGGGTCTCTGCTCTGTGCTTAACCAGGTGAAGTGTACATTAAATCTCAATTAAGATCGGTTTGCTCATCAAGTAGAAATCCTCTGTAGCATTCAACACCACTATCCTTTGTTTTCAGGGATATAATGATATTGATGTGAGAGGCACTGAGGCATTATACATCTAAGCACAGTTGATAGCACCATCTCATGAAAATCTTTGAACATAAGCAAACCTGCCATAACAGAGCCATATATGCAGGTACGGTTCTGCAGCAAGTTAATTTCAAGCTGTAGCCTAAAGTTAAAACAATTTACTGAACAATCATTTTTATTACATTGTGTCTTGCTTCGTATAACTATAGGGACATTTTCTTTGGACAACCTGGTGTAGCCTTAGAAACTGTGTAAGTGTCATTCTATTAACCAAGGCCTCAAAGCTAATAGATGACTGGCCCACAATACTCCTGTTGACCCACCGTGATGGAAAAATATGAGTACCGGGGTGTGTGGGGAGAGTACTCATATTCCCCATAGTGAAGAATATTAGTCTCTTAGGTAACTAATGCTGTTGTGATGGCAAATGTTCAAATTTTGGGAAAATCCTTGAGGCAACTTGATGAGTTGAGCTTCTAAGAAAGACTGAATTTCTCTACCAGATTCCCCTATCAAAAAAATAAAAAATTAAGGTAACTACAGATAGGTCGAAGCTGCAAAGTGTGGACCCACATACAAACTTCCCCAAACGTCGAATAAAAAATCTTGGCTGAGATGCATCTTCTAGAGGTATATCCAAGCTATGAATCACAAATTTACCCCTGAATTTCTGCTCAGTTCAAAAGTGCTCTAGTTTTCATACCTCTCTTGAAGGTAATGTTCATGATGCTAGATAAGTTGGAGCACTGCTGTCATGTAGTAATGACGTTTCATCACCATGATAATGTTATAGGGCCACATTTCCTTTGCCATTTTCACACCCAGCAAAGTCAGTACAGCTATATACAGGAATTCAGTAAGCAGGCTTTGGCCCTTGACAAGCACATTCAGAATGTCATGTTAGTAACCAAATATCAATTAAGGTTTCTGAGAGACAGTCACGTGGTGGTGGGGAGTCTTAAGGTTATCCTTGTATGAGCCTCTACTGCAGTATTTCTGTAAGGAGTTTTCATGTCTTAGAAGTACAGTGAAAACAGGTTTGCTGCTGCATTAATTAGTTAGAAAAGAAAGCTGGCTTTCTGTTTTCATTATGGAAGAATCCTATGGTTCATTAGTATTCAGTTGGCAAAGACCAGTGGATTTCAGAGGATAAACATTTTCATTGTCATATGAAGTCACAACAGGAAGCACCGGGTCCAAAACAGCATTTTTTGCATTTCATACCAACACTTGTACAGGAATATGTGGTATGTGTCACCAAAAGAATAATTACATTCGGTTTCCAAGCCAACAAAATATAGATGGAAGGACAATGAATTGTTCACCTGTCTCCTGTCCTCCTGTCTTAAAACCTAAGCTTTTGCCGAGAGACCGTGCAAGAGCATGAAAGTATATTCTTTATAATTTGTCTGCTCAATGAGCTAAATTATTCATTTTAAATGAAAATATTTATAATCATATTTCAAAAAATAAGTGTGATTTCTAGGCAACTACACCTAATAAGAACCCTGTGGTGTAAAATCTTGCAGCTGCCTGCTAAATAATTATCTGTTTTAAACCTTTGCCTGCCTATGTATATTTTTAGACCTCCTATCAATAAATATTTTATAAGGTGCTGCAGACAGTTGAGGGAGGAAGTGCTCTGTTGCAAAGGAAACTAGTTTCAGATTCCCTGTAAAATTATGTGTTTTATGGGTTTTGATACCAGATATAAAAAACAAGGATGTTGTATAAAAATCTTAGGATGTTATCACTGAAAAACCCTGCTCTGTTGTGAATAATTTGTGTTCCTTCAAAGGAAGCTGAAAGAACTCTAAGCAGACCATCTAGCGATTAGTATCAATCTACAGATGTTCCTGTATTGATGTAAAAAGCCATTTCGTACTTTTATTAACAACAAGGTCAGATTGGTAGTAAATGAAAAGGAGACAAATTATCTTTATTGATACTTATGCTGCATGTTTAATCAAGAATATATTTTGCAAGTGCTTGCTGTAATTGAAAGTGCTTTCGTGAGAAATCTGCCATTTCCCAGCCAGCATTTGTAAATTATAATCATCTCTTTGAGGCTTCACTCCATAATTTTCAGAACTTCTGATTTATACAAAGATGCATTGGTTGCATTTACTTCAGATTTTCTGTTTATGTAAGAGCAACCTAACATTCAGTCTTTTGCTACTGGTAAATTGATGCAGAGGATAACAGACTTCCTGAAATATGAATTGACACAGCTGAGGTTTAGCTATTAACATAATCTTATAATGATAGATTTAAGCTCCAAAACAAAGTCACTTGAAACACCCCATTCACTCTGTGCCCTGTAAAGGTTAAGAAACACTTTGACACTGGGGAGGAGGGGAGAGGGAGGGGAAATATCATTAGGTGTGATTGAGTGGTGCAGCAGGTCCTTTTCAATATGTTCATGTGAACTGTGGGTCAGAATCCATGGTACTACCTCCATGTAGCAAACTACTGATTCATCTCCATTTGAATCCTGACACAGCTCATCAGCCACTGCTGTATTCATTCTTTGTCGGTGCCCACCTTTTACCCAGGGTAATTCCCATAGAACATATAACTACTCCATAAAGTTGTTGATTCAGAATTCCCTGTGTCCACAGCTCTTTCTAAGAGGGAGAGCACTGCCTCTTGCCTTCCTTTCAGTTATTTTATTTGGAAGGTTACATACTTTTAAGAAGTTATAAACATATGACTGAATCCACCAAGGTGATCATTTCCCAGATGTAATTCCACAGCCAAAAAAAGCTGAACCATACATAAAAAGGCTTTCATTCATTTTGTTTTACCTCACTAAGGCCCATCTGAATGATGCAAATAGCAGCTGTCTAATGAATAAGCTGTATTTGTCATTGCTGTCACTGGAATCAAGGAGTTTGTTTCACATGCTGTGATTTTAAATAGCTATGTTTTTGTAGACCTGTGGAGTTTGTGTGTTCAAATTAAGGGCAAGGTAGGAGAACATGATAGTAAACTGTCCTTGCAAGCCCGTCTTTAGAACTCACAGTGTACTGTAGTAAAGGAGGAGAAATGCAGGTACTGTAGAGAAAAGGAGTCAAGTGATGCCATCGTGATAGGAGAAAAGATCAGATCAGAAGCTGCTCAGGGCTAAATCTTGCTCCTGTCCCATAGGCATACAAGGCCTCAATGGAGAAAAACTGGTACATTTTTATTGTGGGTAAGGTTGGAAAAAGGAACAGAGTATTGGGATTATTTTGCCAGTAGACTGCAGAACTCTGACCTACAGAGTTCATTTCTCCCTTCTGCATTGGCTCTGGGAGAGAGCCACTGGGTAAAGGAGAAGAAAGAATTGTTAGACCATAACGCTGCAGATTGTTAGCTACTGAGACTACTGTATGTACAGAAGTGTGTACATAATGTACATACAAGCATTACATTTAGATTGCCCTAACCAAGCTTAGGATGATCTAAATGACTGGGTGGGCAAGTGTTCACACGGCTTAGGTCATCCTAAAAAATGGCATACCCTATCTTAAGTTAGTTTTTATCAGATGTGAACTAACTTTAGATTTTCTTGGGGTTAACTGAGCCTAGCAAACACTTGCATGCATTCACAGCACAGCCATGAGTCTGGGAAAGCCTATCCACTATCCACAGCTGTGCTGTTCTTATCCCTTCCCTGGTCCCCTGACAATGACTGGGCTATCTTTACATCTCCTCCCCCTCCACCCTGATTAGTTCCCCTCCAGACTGGGTAGCCATCCATGGACCCATGAGCTCTTACCCGCTCCTACCACCCCCAAGCTGCCTAAACCTGAGCCAGGTCCTGCAGATACTTGTTTGCACATTGACCTACTACAGTACCCAGAAGCATGGCGATAGCACAGCCTAGGAGAAAGTGATGGGATCCCATTCTAATCTGTTCTAGTTTCTAAACCACACCCATTATAGTTCATAACCCCACTGTGTCTGAACACCTTGCAGAATTAAGATATAAAATAAGGAGATTAATATCTATCAAATGAGGTTTCTTTTTCTTCCCCCTCTTCCCCCAATGACATCACAACTGTATGTGGACATCACATCTGGAGGTAGTTTGGGCTACCACTCTTTGACAGTGAGACAAGTGGAATATTTTACCGAAACAATCTTGGATTCTTTTTATCCACTTCTAAAGGGAAAACTTGATCACTGGGGCCATGAATGGATGTCCACATTTTGATCCTTCCATAAGAGCTCTCAATATGTATATGATCCTGAAACTTTTATAACATGGAAAATAATGTAGGAACATGGAAGTGCAGCTGTGTTCAAAACCACTAACTTTTACCACGGTGTTCTGTTCTCTGTTCTTACTATTTTAAAGCACAAAGTAAAGCCAAATGTGCTTAATACAGCAAGCACTCCACACCTGGATCATTTATGTACTAAGAACCAGACACAGGTTGACTTAGTAATGATCACTATCATGTCCATATGGTCCTTCAGTGTTCACAGTTATGGAAACAGGTTGGTGTGTACCAAAACCTGATTGATTAACATAGAAATTTGGCTTCATTTTTTGAAAGGATGCCAATCCATTTTTTTCAGAATAAACTGAAACAGTGAGAAATGGTTTCCAGGGTCACTGGTTTACATTTTTATAGCCATTGTCCTGGATACTAGGCCTGTGCAAATAGGGAAGTAAGCCTCAGGCCTTGCAGAGATCTTACAGGTCTGGGCTGTCCCCAGCCAGGACTGTGCAGTGGCTGTAGGTTATCAGGTTCCTCCTGCTCCTATCTGCCTTTCACCAGGGTGGTTTGTGGTCCTGGCATATCCTGGGGCTGCCATGCTACTGGCAGTCCCACCCAGGCCTCCCTACCCTGGCAGGGTGCAGTTTTAGGTCATGCCCAGGATGATGTGGGGCCTTCTCCTTCCCATATAGCCCCAGCCCTTATACTTCCAAGTTCTTCCTGGCACAGGAGCTCAGCAGGGAAATGTTCTTTCCCTGCTGGCTGGTGAGAAAGTAAACAGCCGCCTCCAGCTCTGAGAGTGGGGCATTAAATGGCCACTTTGTCCTGCCACATACATCACCCCTTGTGCAGGCATGAGGGAGGCCTGCCACGTTTCAGGCAGTGGTGCAGGGGTTTCTGTGAAACTGCACCTGTTACTGCTGAAAGCAAAACTCGTGTCACTTATGTGTGTTATGGCGTATAGGTTGTAGTCCTATTGGTCTAAAGACATAACCCAGATGAGGTTCTTAGGGTCAGTTTGATATCTTTTATTAGACCAACTAAATAGTTGGAGAAATTCTTCTTTGCAAGCTTTTGGGTTTAAAAACCCTTTGTCAGGCTGAGGAAAAATCTAGTTGGGGTGTGTGTGTGCATTTCCTGGATGGAAGGAATAATGAAGAAACCAGAGGCTGGTATGCAATACAGGCAAGGAAGCCAGTCAGTTAAAATGGAAATGGAGGAGTCAGGGGGTGACTTCTCAGTCCCCAGTATTTCTTTTGCTGGGGCACTCGGGTCCCCTGGTTCCAGATTCAGCTCCTCCTCTGGCACTGCTGGGAGATAAAGTTGGGGTGGAGGACAGTGTCATTTTGCTGCTGGTGGCTATTTCTGGTGTTAGGGGAGGTGGTGCAGGTGCAGGGACAGGTACTGCTCCCATCTCCTTACTCTCACTGGCAGCAGAAGACTCATGGCTGCCAGGAAAGAGGAGGTTGTTTTTTTTTTCTCCCAATTCAATTCAGATTCAATGATTCGGTCTCCGAATCAGGCCAAATCTTCTCCAAATCAAATCGGCAACTAAAGCTTTGCACACCCCTACTGGATACTCATGGCCACAAAGTCTAAGTGCTGCTTTGTGCAATTAATTATTTTGGACCCAGTTCCTTAATTCAAATAATTCTGCACAAGAAGGTTTAAAAGACCCAAGGAGGAAATCAACAGCATTTTTGTTATGTATAAGCAGGATATTAAGGCATGTTGAAATGTGTGTATGTATTAAGCAGATAGGTTGCAAATACTGAGAAGGGAATTTTTAGGAATGGCTAAGCTGCATATCCAGTAAAACTTTAGTGAGAAGTTTTGTCATCTTGGTAAGCAAAGCAGAAGATAGTGGGATCCCCAGAGGCCTCATTTTATGTAGGGCACTTTCTACCACAATGGATCTTTTGTAGCAAAACCCTTTGGTAATGAAACTAAACATTTTGCACTCACAGGACCCAAGCCTGTTCTTGCTGGTGAAGCAGTTTTGAAAATGTAAAATCAATGAATAAAACTAATTGTGAATTAAAAGAACAGGTAGTTTGAACAGGAGATTTTGGACCAAATTTAGCATATAATTTGCACGTTCCTATAGGGTCAGAATCCATTGGCCTTGTTCTATAGTAAGTGCAGATGGAGCATTTTGTGCTGTTACTGAATTTTGTGGATTTTGACGTTCATTACCCACAGTTTACCTCATACACGTTTTAAAATATTGCCTTATTGTCTAGTCATCCTTGTTACTGTTAATGTAATCCTTATATTATCTGTGTTTTATTATTTCATGGATTGTTTCCCCACAATTCAGGACTGTTCAACCGTGGGGCATTTGGGGCCCATTTCATCACACACATGACAAAAATTATATTTTTAATAAGCAAGGCCTGTGCAATTTTAAGTGAGAAATGAAGTATTATTTACTAGCCAAAATACACCTGCTAATGATTCAGGGCCTGATTCAGACCCTCTGCTTTTTCTGCTCTTTACCTTTTGTGAATGTTGAAGCTTTGGATTTTCAGATCACTCTTTTCTATAATGAATATTTCAAAACTTTCTTCATGCCATTGGTCAGTGCTTCTCATCTGGGTGCTGTGAGATCCTTTTAAGGATGCTGCAGGATGGAGGTAACAGTTCATTTGTCTCTGCTTAGCCCCTATGTGAGGAGGTAATCACAGTAACAAATAAATTAGTCTTTTTAATGGGTAGCTGCTAAATTCAGAAAAGTTAAGAGGTGCCTGGAATATAAAATGTTTGCAAACCACTGCCCTAATCTTTTCTTATTTTTGCCTTCAAAAATGAATGCGATCTTAAATATACCATTTCTAACAATATAAGTTTAGGCCCACTTTGTATATGTTATTGTGCATAATAACAAAGGAAATTAAATGCATTACTTCAGAGCATATTTATATAAAACTGTCTCCAGGCAGGAGGAAAAATATCTAATTGAAAGCATACATTTAAAGGGTTTTACAGAACAGCGTTAAGTATTGTAACCAAAAAAAAGTGTGAATATATTTTCATTCCCCAGGTACCTGATGCCTGTCACTTTAACTTAAGTAATTTACAAATTTTATCAGGGTACAATAAGCTGCAGACATTGTGTACCCAGTGATTGGAACCACCATACATGAACTCAGCTGCATGCTTGAAAGCTAAAAAGCAACTGATACACATTCTCACAAACTATTGCTATAGCAACAAAGTAAGAATTTCCAAGGTCTGTCTCCCTTGGGTTCACACCTGCAATTTCCTTTATTGTGAAACAGAATGCTTTCCCAAGTTGAAAATACAATGTAATGGTTAGGAGGCTGGTGGCATTTTTTATTTTTTGTAATTAAATTTCAAAAGTTAAAAAGCATACTAGATCATTAGGCAAAATCATTTGCTGTCATAGTGTCCATTTATCATACAGTCCAACATTTCATGGCTCCTTCCATATAATTAATCTTTGCAAATTAGTATGATCAGGTGAAAAAATTCTGTAGGCAGTATCACCTCGCTTGTGAATTTTTTCCCCATTGCCTTTTGAGTGCTTAGATGCTACAGCATGAGTTTGCTATAAAAATCAGTCAAAATAACATTTCAGAGTTATTATTTCTTTTAAAATATTGCCACGCATTGTGATGTATGTTGTGTCCCTGCTTATTAGGAGCTCTTTGAATCAAAGTGCTAGACTCAGTATTGAATACATATCAGCTTTATTGAACAAGTCTAATAATAATGCTTGTTAGCATTTATATAAAACTTTTTGGGGCAGATTCTGGATGCCAGTTCCCACTTTGTGCTAATGGAAAGGGCTAGTGACGGATTTCCCTGACAAACCAGAGGGGTGTGTGTGTGTGTGCAGCATACACTGCTTCTAATATTCCTTACCTGGCACAGTTGTCACTATGCAGCAAGTTGATTTAAAGCAGTCCCATAGTTCCCCACTGACCCGTTGTCAGGGGAGTAGAAAAGTAACTGCAAGATATTTCCCACTCTGTGTAAACTTGGTGCAGCTCAAAATCTAGTCCTATGTGTTCAAAGAACCATATAGATAGGGTGACCATACGGGATCATTGGAAATCCCAGGACACTCCCCGCTTCCCCCTCACCAAGTCAATGGCACTATTGCAGGCAGAGGCCAAGCAGCATGGTCCTCCAAGCAGGTGGGCAGCCGCAGTGCCTGTTTGCTCACCTGCCTGGTGCACCATGCCTCTCTGCCTCCCCGCCAAACTGCACCCCATACCCCTGCGATTCTGGGACTATCATTTTAATTTTCACCCACCAGCTGAGACTGGTCTTTGAAATCCAGGAGTGTCCCAGCCAAACCAGGACATATGGTCACCCTACATATAGGTGTTAAGGCTCAAAAACTTTTGTGAGGTAGGTGCTGAAATATTATCTCCATCTTTGTAAATGAGGAAACAGAGAGCTCAATGAATCAATTTGCTCAAGGTCATAAAATGAGTCAACAACAGGCCCGGGACTTCCTGACTCCCAATCTCACCTTTATTCCTTTTTAATGCAGTTTTCTGTATGACCTGAATATCTTGCTCAGTGCTAAATCATTTCCCTCAACCCTAACCTAACTGGCACTAAACTCATGGAAGAAACTGCATGGAATACTTTAGAGTCATTCTCTCATTCAGTCATTTTGAAGTGCTGGTGATGAATCAACAGGAGATCTTGCCAAGATTTTATAGTGCCTACCCTCAGTCCTGCAATGCTTGCTCAAGGAGGTCATCTCAGTGAAATCAGTGAGTTCACTGGCTAGAGCAAGGGTTGCAGGATCAGGCTGCATATCAACTTTGAAGCCAAGCATAGTCACATAGTAATTTGGGTATAGGAAAGAGTAAATAAGTGTTGAAACAGGAATTATTAATTAAGCAAGTTTTAATATAATTAGGGTCCATTTCCATGAAGGAACTGAGAAACAAAGGAAAGAGACCATGTTGAATCCAGTTCAGACTAACGAAAGTTAAGAATTGCAAGCACAGGGTAGTCTGGCACCTAAATACAGTGTGCAACTGGAGCAGCTCTGCCAGGGCTGTGTAACATAGATCAGGGCTGTCCAACCACTGAGCTACACATGACCTAAGAGCCTTTAACTCTTGGCCCATGGATTCCCTCCTGGGTGCCAGTCCCCTGATCACTCCTCCTGCTACTGGAGCCAGAAACTCCAACCTTCTGCTCCCTCCTTCAATTTCTGCTTCCTGTCCCCAGCTCTGGGGAATGGGGCAGTGCAACATGCAGGGCCAAAAGATCCTAGGGAGCTCATGGCCAATGTGTCCCATGTAGCAGGAGGGTCTGGGGGCCTGTGGTCCATGTGGTATGCAGCTTCCAACCACTCAGAAGTTGGACTGACCTGAGGTAGAGAAACCAGTTCAAGACATAATCTTGAAGTTGAACGATTATGAGCAAGATGAGGTTGTGGTCTTGTATTTTAATTATGTTACTTTGTTTTTCTGTTGTTTTCTCTAGTTGTGCAATCTGGTCATCTCAGCAGTAGCATTATATACTTTTGTAGTGCAGGTGCTCAAGCTGAAGAATCTGCGTGGTGGAGACAAGTGCCCAGTAAATTGATTATGGGTGGTCACATCAGTGTGCATGTAAAAGTTTTGTCTACGTGGCATGGGAGTTTTACTGGTTATACTGCTATAATTATACTAGCAAAGGTAATGCAATATAGTAATAATGGCCTTCTTGGCCTCTCTATTCCAGAATAAAAATATCCTTTAAGGCAGGGGTAGGCAACCCCCAGCACAGGTGCCAGTGTGTGGCACTAGAAGGCATTTTGCTTGGCACACATGCCTCTGGGTGGATGGCGGGGAAGGGGGGGGGGGCTACATGGCAACGGCAAGGATTGGGCCCCTTGTGACTCCCCCATCATCCACCCTGGGCACGACAACATCTTTCTTACAAGTTGAAATTGTGGGTGTTTTCAGCACTCTGCCCAAAAATGTTGATGACCCCTGCTTTAAGGTTTAGTTTAAACCTCTTTCAAAAGAACAAAAATAAACCGAAAAAGACATTCTTGTAGCAGAGGATGAACATCTACGTGGGAAATTATATCAGTTTAATTCAATCCTAGAGTTAGTATTTGTATAATTTTCCTGTGTAAATAAGACAGGTAGTCTGATATAACATGTATATTTGTGGGCCAAAAAAAGTGCTTACCTACATCAAGAAACCTTTTCTAGCTTCTTTTGGACTCGCTTCTGAATTTGATTTAGGGAACTAAAAATGCCTTTGAATATTAATGAAGATCCTCCGCATTTCTTTTGTTTATTTTCCAATCAAATCACATGTCAGCATTTTTGTATAATAGCAATGAAACTATGATACCTTTACAAAAGTAGACCTTCTAAAAGCACCCACAAAATTAGCAAGCCTTTATTGGAATATAAAGAAGACTTGAATAAACTTGGCTTTGTAAGTAAGCATTAATTTCCTGGCTTGCATTCTGTTTTAAATTCTGTACCATATTCTGTGTAATTGCATAAATTCCATATTACTATAATATAATAAGGAAAGTTAAATGTTATTAGAGTTTGCCTGAACTGTTTTAACCAAGACGCCTTTAGAGTATATACCAACATAGATGCCTTGTGCCTCAGAAGGGTACCATGTAACATTTATCCTTTGAGTGCTTGAGTTAGCCTTTAACATACTTTCAGCAAAACTTCATATTTTTACCTTGTTAAAAGGGGGGTAAACAATAAAAAAAACTCCAAAAAAACAAGCAAGCAACCTGCTCTCCAAAAATCCACTGTCATCATGATATTCAAATTGGTCATTAGCAGGTTTGGGACCTTTAGATTCCCTACATCAGTGAGGGCCAACCATTTTTTTGGCAGGCATGCCACAAATTAGCCTAACATACTCCTTTCCCTGAGTGCCGCTGTGATCTGCTTCCCCTGCCCAATCTGCTCACTACTTCCTGCTTCCTGTCCAACATGATGTTCTGCTTTCTATTTCTTGCCCTCTGCTCCCTGCCCTATGAACCTGCCTGTGCCACTTGTAGCATACATGCCACAGGTCAGCACCCCCTTCCCCCCAATCCCTTCATAAACTCCATTTGAACTAATGGAGTAACTTGATAGCAGGAGTAGATTGTCATCCTTTACATGTGCTGACTACCAAAGGAAAAATGAAGCACGCATTTTAACAGTGAACGTAACAGATAACTGCTGATAGCAAAGGAAAGCTGAGATTCAGGAATTCTAGGTGCTGTTCCAACTTCTGAATGTACACACAGACCTATTGCTTCAGCCTGGTTTTTGTTCTAGCATCAGTTTCCATCACCACCTTCCTTGGCTTCTGGTCCCATACTCTCTTTCATTTTGCAACTTCTCCCTGGCACACTTCAAATCCATGTGCCAAAGCATGGAAATGCTAGAATTTCTCAATGTAATGGTTGTAAAAAAATGTCTTAACCTGGCAAAACAACTTTTTTCTCCCCAAAAGTTAGGTCTGAGAAATAACTGGTTTAGTTGAGCCTTTAAAAAAACAGCTTCTGGGAGACATTGAAAAAGGAAATTTTCAGTTAGTTACTTTGGCAAATGATAAGTAACTGCAAATATGGTATGGAAAAGTTTTGGCACTCCTGGCTTAAAGCATCACCACCTGCACTGCCTAGTGTGTACATTAAAATCACAGTCAAAGATGCTGACAGGTGCAACTCCTGGACCCAAGTAGGTAGACTTTTGTCCCATGTGAGCTTTCCAACGGTGCACGGTATTTGTGAATTTAAAATGAAATAAAGGAGGTTTTTTATTCTTCTAAGCTTTTATGAAATGAAGGCATAATTAATAAATCCAAACACCTGTATGAAAACTATGCAGTAGCACAATCCATTTAATTTAAAATGTGAATCTCCGAAGTGCCTAGGTCTAATGAATCTTCTACGTCTAACTGAGAAACAATTAGGCATATTCTCCCCTCAGTGCACGTGGGTCTAAAATCTGTTAGTTTTAATTGGATGTACACGTGCAAGAAGAAGTTGTACCGAGCACTTCAATGTCCAGTATCATTGTGACAAGTATTTTACCCATTATCTGCTCCAGGTCTGCAAGGTGAATTATTATTATTATTATTATTATTATTATTATTATTATTAGATTATTTAACACTGGAATTTTTACTTGGAGGTGGCTTTTATTTTTGTTTTATTTTGCCTTTGATTTTGTAGCATTACAAGGAACACCAGAATTTAGAAGCACTTTGGAATACTGTGTTGTTTCATCAATGTGCTTATTTTTCTTGGTGGGTCTTTGATACTCAGTATTTTAAGAGTTCACATCTGTAGAAGGGATTTTTGATAATCCAGTTTCAACTTCCCTTTCACTGGTAACAGGGCTCCAGATGCCCTTCTCGACCTAGTAAGTCATGAAGTTCGTGTGATAAGGTGTGTATGGCTTACCCCCTCCTGCCACTGTAGTAGGCTCCTTATCTCATCTGATACCAGGGCTTCATACCTTTTCTTCAGCTGGAGAGCTACATTTTCAGGAGTGCTTTCTGGTGCCAGAGGTGACACACTGCAACCTTCTGCCCTTCTGAATATCTTTGTCTTCTGTCTTCCAATACCTCCTCTGGTTGTCCATGAAGAGGGCGATCTCCTTGTGCACTGAGTCAATGAAGGCCTAAGCCTGTTCACCTGCTCCTGCAGCTCCCTTACCTAAATACCTGAGAGAATCCAACAGGCAAACACTCCCTAATCTGGCTGCCTTTGGCAGGAACATTCGGGCCACAGTCCCTGCAAGATCAGACCAGAATGTGGGTGGAAGTGTCAGGGCACAGAAAGAAGTTATATTTGTCACATAATCAGTCTCCTGAAAGTGCTTAACAGCCATGACATGACACACATGCATGGCTACAGAGCACTTTAAAAGTGGCCAATCACATGACAAATTAACCTTAATGAAGAATCAGATGAAAGCACCCCAAAGTGGAGCACCGCAGAGAAGTTGTGTTCCCTAGGGTCAATCTGTCAGTGTGATTGGGGCTGGGCTGCAGGAAAGGAGAGGGGAAGGAGTAGGGGGAGCTGTAAGGCTGGGGTTTGCCCAGCCTGAGCTGGACGGGGACAGGTGGATTGGAGCCTCCCCACCTCACAGCACCCCCACCCCCTACCCTTTACTTCAGACTGGGCAAACTGCAGTCTGCAGCTCCCCCTCCCTCCTTCCTTTCTGCAAACAGCACTGGAGCTAAGGGTGGGGTATGGGGGTTCATCAGCCCAACCCTAATCATGGGGCAGGCAGACAGGCTTGATTTACCACCCCCCACCGCCTTACCCGACCAGTAAACATGACCGTCTGCTGGGTTGGAGGGGAGGGGGGCAGGGGGGCACTGTAACTCATGGCGCTTTATGCAAAGCACCATGAGTTAGAGCAGGGACCTGCATGTCTGTCAGCACCCTCAGTGATCAGTGGCCACAACTGGACAAAGCCAACACAGATACAGGCAGAGAGAGAGCTGGGGGCAGCAGGGGCCTTGCCACTGCAATGTCTTCCAGCCATTCCACTGATTCTCCTACTAGTTTCTTCCTCTTCCACTGGTAATTCCTGAAATTTTCCCTCTTCCTCCTATACCTGCTACCACTGAAGTAAGGGCAAGAAAGAAAAAAAAAAGGCCAGGCAGTGTCCCCACTCAAGCTCCCCTGTTTGCTGATCTGTTCTCTGGTCCTTGTGTTGAGGGCTCCTGTGCTATGAGAATTAAAATAATTTAAGACAACCTATTCCCCTGAAAATTATAACTTTTTTAGGACGGAAAAGTACATATTACTTAGCAGGAAGTAGTCATCTTGCAAAGTAGGTCTTGTTCTTTTCCTTGTGAGCTTGAGCTAATGACAAAACTCATTAATTTTAATGGAGAAGATACTCTTGAGGTGGAACAACAAACTACGGAGGTGTGCTCATCATAGAACTGGTTAGTATATAACTGATTCAAGAATAATTCAAACTTACTACATGTTGTGTCTGTTGCATATATATTTCCAAGTAGTGAATGCCCTCTTTGCTTTCAATAAATTTGTGCATACTAAATTTTGAGAAAAGCTATCTCTGGAGCAAAATTTTTGGGGTGTACCTACCCATTTGGGTTATTCACTGGTTCAGTGCTTTTTTGTTCTAGATTACATTCATTTTTTTCTTTTGTTCTTTCTCTCTATAAAATATAATCTGTTCTGTAGGCTCCTATTAAGAGTATGAAATAATGTCAGTGACAGGTTGTAGAAGATGGATACCAACTGAGTCTCAGGTTCCAAAACTTCAGTAATCTCTGTGACTTGCAAAGTGTACTGCAGGAGAATAAATTAATTGCTTCACTATCACTGCTGTATTTTTTAACTTTAATAAGCAGTTACTCCATGGATAAAAAAATGCTGTGAAAGTCTCTGCCATGCTGTGTGAGTTCAGGATTAATGAAGGCCAGGGTGTTTGCTTCAGCCAGAGAAAAACCTAAAAATATGATGAAACTGGAAAATACAAACATAATGCCAGGGAACATTTCTCTTGCACATAAAGCCCAAGTGAGTTTCTTTCTGTAAGGAAAACGTCCTTGAACATATTCCCTCTCTCGTGTTTGTTCAGTATAATGCAAACTCTAAAAAAAAAAAAAAAAAAATTGCACACTCCAACATCACCGTTATTATTATTATTGTTGTTAAATGTGATACCAAATTTGAGAACAGAAATAAACACTGATATGCTAAAAGGCTTTTTACAAAGAAAGCACAAGTGACATCTAATGACTTGCACATTAATCATCCCCTGTTCTTCTGCTATTCCAGCATACAGGAGAAAAGGAGCGTGGGGTAGATGAAATGAGGGACCGTTCACAAAATAACATTCTCCATTCTCAGACACTGCTTCTTATCACATTACTGAGGGATGGCACCCAAATAATCATCTGGCCTTTCCAACTTCAGATGCATTAGATAATAGGATCACAGGTCAGGCAGCAGGGCTGGAAAAATGCACACAAACCTGCTCACCCACGAAAAGAGATAACATCTGCATTTGTGTATTATGCTTCCTGCATATGCTTCTTATGTATAACCCTTTCTAGAAATAAAGCTACAGGATATGATCACTCTTTTTGGAGAAAGGAACAACAGCTCATTTACAACATCTAATGTTGTATACTAGATACAAAGTTAAATGTCTCATCATTAGTCCTATAAATGTATCAATAATTGCTAATGAGAGACATTTATGATGTAGGATGAATTTTCACATAACCTAATGAGGAAAATGACAGAGGAGGAGCTCAGTTGGTTAATTTCCTAGTCAGAAGACCCTGCAAGTCCAGGAGAGGAGAAAGGAGAAATTGAATAAATACATTTTTTCCTGTTCCTCCAGGAAATTAACCTTGTTCATATATGGAGAATGGAGGGAAGGATCTACTGTGAAATAATCTTTTAGATAAATCTTTCAGTAGTATTTTCATTTAAAAATGATTCAGTTCAACTTAGTGCTCCCTGCCTTGGTGCCCAGATTTAAATAAAAACAAAAACAGAAGGTGCATCAGCATGAATTTTTATTCTCTTTATTTCTGCTTTTCCCAGGGAGGATGTATATATGATTCTGAGCTTGTTCAAAGAAACTTGCTTCAAACTCCAAGTTTAAATGAAAGCCATGCAGTTTAAAAAGTGTTGGATTTTTCATCTCTTTATCTGATTTTATACTTCAGAGAACTGAGATATTTAAACTTTTTGGGAAGGATGTAGAGGGAGAGGCAGGAAATGGAGCATGATATCATGTATTACTAGCAGTGATAGAAATTGGTAGTTTTGTGCAAAAATTAACATGGTGAATTTTGAAAAAGAGGATAACACTTGTCAAAGCCTCCTTGTCTAATGTAAGTACAGAACTGAGAGCCAGAAGTGACCTTGTTTTGGGGGGAGAATTGGTTACATACTGTCTCTGAGAGTGGTCTTACATGTCATATTTAAATGATCATAAAAGCACTTAGCAGCAATCACCTATTAAAGGGTGTTTACCCATGCTAATTGCCCTGTAAGGCGATGTCCACATGAGCATGGATGTTTGATTCCCTGGGACAACTAGCGACAGCACACCTTTTGCTGCTGCTAGTTGTCCCCAGGGAATGCCTGTGCCACACACCCTCTGGCACGTGGCAGGTTGCCTCAGGTGAGATAGATTTACCTTGGTCCTGGGGGCCTCCGAGGGCTGCACCAGCAGCAATTCTGCCACTCAGAGACTGGCTAGCAGCCAGAGCCTGGCTCTAGCCAGCCAGGCTCCAGTTTTGAGTAGTGCACATTGCCCCTGTGTATGCCACTCCACTTTTTGTTTTTGCACAGGTTTTTTTGACCCCAGATATCCAGGAGTCAAAAAAACTCCTGCGCTGCTCCCTTGCAGCATGGAGAACAGCTGAACGTGCAGTGTGGTGCCACGGACCTGTCTGCCGCACAACTTACCACATGGCCATGCTTATCTGGACGTGGCCTAAATGTTTTAAAGTTATAACAATTCAAGCAAGGGTTATCCTTATCCATTTTACCCTGGTCATTCCAGGGCATTGCTAGTCTGCTCCAAAGAGGTAAAATGTTTTATTTTCATTCCTCTGGCATCCCAGGATGCACCACTTTCTGGTCCTTCCCACTCCTTTGTTCTGTGGGCAAACTTTCAACTCTTCTGAACTCAACAGCCCTGGGGATTGGTGCAGGCCCCAAGCCACCACCCCCTCCTACCTCAGGGGTTACAACCCCAGCACATCCTGACCACTCTAAACACCCAGTGCATCTCACCAGTTTTCTGCTTGCTCTAGCACCCCTGTGCACTCAGTTGGCTGTTGGTGCAAGAGGAGCAGTTAAACAATTAACCATTAATGAGCACAGGCAATTGGCTTTTGGCACTAGGCAACTGTGTCCTTTCCCACTCATTCCACCCCCTTACTGCTGCTGGCCACTGTACCATGGTTCAACTTTGCCACCCCCACCCAGTATTCATTTGAACTGAACCAGTATTCATTTGAAATGGCTCTGTCAGCACCCCCTAACCCAACCCATGCAGTGAGCCTGCTAGGCCTCAGCTCTGTCTGGTTTAAGTGTTAACCCAACTCCCCTATGACCCAATCCCAATTCAGTGAAACGTGCAAGATTTTGGTCCCTTATTTTTTTAATTTTATGTTTTACTCCTTTTCTTTTACTTCTCCCCCTTCCCACTCTCTTCAAACAGCATTTTTTTTTTTTTTTTAAGACTTCCCCTCCCACCCGTGGTTCCAGCTGGCTCCTCCTGGATGCAGAAGGAGGGAAGCCACAGCCCCCATGGTGGCTTGTCCACCCCCAATCAACATGCCACCCTCCTCACTTTTCTCTCCCACCCCAGAGAATGGATAGTCATGGATCCTGTCCATGTCCCTGCTTGCCAGGCGCTGTAATGGTAAGTCAGAGTTGTGCAGGTCTAAGATGCATTAAACCCTAACTTGTGACTTCTCTGAAACTGTTTTAACTTTATGCCAGCATAACATTCCACAGATTTTAAATGTTTTAAAGGTAACCTATAACAGCACCCAGAGTCTGAGATTTGGGAAAGATATAACCAAATAATTCTCTTTGGTCCAGTGTTTTTCTTTTTAAAAACAAGGCTTTAAGGAATTTCAGTCCACAACACCAAAGGCTGTGTTGGGCAAAATCAGTGTTTCCTTATTATACTTTGAAATATTAATGTTTTGATTAAAAAGAATGTGTTACTCTTCAGCTTTTTGCCATTCTTCTGGTGTCATAGACTGATAGTAAAATGAACACAGCAGAACACCATGCAGTTTGACAGTATCAATTTGCTGAAAGCTTACTTTGAAACAAATGTTCCCATGTTGTCTTCAGTTACTATTCTGTAAAGTTAGTATATTGTAATAGGTCAACAGCTAAAATCATAAATATTGGGTATGATGTTGGCATTTTAATATCACTTCAGTAACATAAAGATGAGAGAGGACTTTTTTGTATGTGGTTTGACTAAATCTAATTGATGCGGATGTACTTGTTTGACCTATAGCAGGTTAAATACACATTTAAAGGCACTTGTCCAAATGGGATGTCATCTAGAGCTGATGTTACTGATATACTGCTGCATCTATCTCAACAAAGTGCCTGTTACCAAAAGTTACAAAACACAAGGGAAAAACTAGCTGAAGAATAGGATTGATTAATGTGACATATTTGATTTTTTTTTCTATAACTGTCTCAACAACCAGTCATAGAGATCAACTTCACCCACAGTAAATTAAATTTAAATTACACAGTCTTGGCTAGAAAATTGTGCAGTTAATCCAGTCCTAAAAATGAAATTTGATTTTTTCCACATGAGCTCTTTCCTGATTTTTCAGACCCTGTTGGTTTCTGCAAGTATTCCCATCAGTTTGGGTTATTTCATTCCCCCTTGAAGAAAAAAAAGAAAAGAAAAATGAAGAAGAATTATATATATGAGTTATTGGTTTTCAGTAAAGTTGAATACATCCAAATCCAAAATATAAAGTTCTGCATGGACCTTCCTCTTGTAAACAGTACGTGAGCTGTGCATTTCAGGACAAATATATATTTACTATGGCTAATTAAAAGACAGCAGTATATATCTGTTGGTTTTCTAAATCCTTTATTTATACTTTGGATCTGGCTCTATACTATTTTTCCTGTTCAGCCCATCAGGCCTCAATGTTTAAAAATAACTTGTAACAAATTCACACTGGACTAGCACACACACTTTCTACTGTTTCTGTGGGTTTTAAGGGAAGAAAATGAAGTTATAGTGTCAACAAATCCAATACCTAGGAATTCAGAAAACGAAGAGACCCAGAATTTGAGGTTTAATTCCCTAGTCCTATACTTGATAATATGCTTTCCAGTACTCATTTCTCATGAATGCCTGCCTGTTATACTTCATGTTATAAAATATCTTTATATCACTCATCTTATTTTCTAATCTCTCCCCTGCTCTTTGATCTATCTCCTTTCGCATCTTGACCTTGGCTGGCACTCTTATCCTTTTATTGAATGTCTCTTTGCTCTGATTACTCCCTGCTCAGTTCATGTGCTGGTACACCAGCTTCTCACATATATTACTGTAAACTACCACTCATCTAGCACCCAGTTTCCCTTCTCCATTCACGTCTATATTCATTGACCATGTTATGTATAAGTGACTTTCTCCTGTTTCATTCCAGAGTCTCTCCAGTCTGTTTTCTACCCTCAGCCATCCATCTCTAATAATTGCATCCCCACCCCATCTCAGTACTTTAACTTACAGATTCACAGAAGTTTAGGGCTGGAAAGAACCTCATGTGATCATCGGGTCCAGCCCCCTGCTCTCAGCAGCAAGGACTGTTGGAGTAAAATAATGCCTATCTGCTTCCTAATTCACTTCTCTGTCATTTTTTACTGTTCAGCATATTTTTGTCAAAATTATGTCCACATTTATTCTTCATGATACTAGATATTCCTAATTCTCTGTTTACCTTGCTGTCTGTTCTGTGCTGTCTCTTCTCATTAACAATTATATGCCCATTTCTCTTACCACCTCAGCGTGGTCTGTTCGTTTTTTGATACCAGGATTTCTTGGTTTCAAAATTAGAGTTAGCACGGGGAACATTTTTGTCATTCCTAGTGTGCCTCTTGTGGCATCTCAAGATGCTTTGAGATACTACAACAGGCACGTGCTCGCCCATCTGGATGCAGCCTTTGACTTCAAATGGACACTCAGAGGCTTAGAGATAATCATGTGCTTTTACACTGAGCTGGATTTGCACCATTAACCTAAATAACCTTGTGAATATGTCACCACGTTCCTTGTCCTCCCTTTCACTTCCCATTCTATTATTTGCCTCACTTCTTATATTATATAAATTAGATTGTAAATGCCTTTCATCAGGGTCTTCGTCTTCCTATGGCTTTTGAGCAACCAGCATCCAGATCCTGATTGGGCACTAGTGCAATACAAATAAATAATTTAAACAGTTTGATTACACAGTTAAATACTAATCTAAAATTATTTAAATAGTAGTGAAAAGAGCATGTGCTGTTTATAATTCATGCCGCAGTTTAAAACTATTAGCTTTAACCACTACAATTTGAATTTGCTTGTATTTCAGACTGAATAAAATATGTTATTTAAGGAGAAAGGAATAAACTATATTCAGACTAACTGTGGGGTACTCTGTTTTAAATAAAGGAGGTAAAGTACTATAGGGAAAATATGCAGAAACCACTACTTTTAATGAATGCACAAGTGCTAATTTAATTTTTGCTTCATATTTTCCTGCTGTCTTTGAGCCTTACCATGCCCCACACTAAAAATGACTGAGAACGGTACACTTTTTAAGTCTTTTAAGACAAAGACTAGGAAAATGGTTTAGCAAAAAATGTTTATAGAAATTATATTTTAAATTATTTCTTTACTTCCAGTCTCTTTCCTTCTTCAACCTAATGTTAGCCAAGCATTATTAGAAAAGTCTGGCTGAAATATTGTCTAAAGCATCAGAGTCCAAACTCCTGTAGCCCAGTGACTGCAGCCCTGGAGTCTTCTTGGTATTTATGTACCCCTGTAGAGTCTGTTACTATACCTATACCACAACTAACTCATCATTATTTGAACCAAAACAGATTGGCCAGCAGCTTGTTTTTCATCCCTTTTACCAGAAATGGTGGCAGATAGGTGACATCTTATATTATCATTATAATGACAAAAGCCTTTGCCTGCAAATATTAGTAATGATAGTTGTCATTGATGAAAATAATAGTTTTAACTTTGGAGAGGTTTTTTACATGAATAAGGGTCAAAAGCTAAGTGTGGAGTTACTCATTGACATCCAGTTTTCCAAAGTGTAATTTTTCCATTTTTATATTGGTTTAATAATTGTTAATTTTTTCTGTCCATCTTCTTTTCTTTTCTTAGAAAGTGACATAATCATCTGACACTTTCAATAGCCAAGTACCACAAAATAAGCTCTGCCTTAAACCCTGCAGACTTTTGAAATTGAATGGCTCTAAAAATACAACAATGTACAAAGAAAAGTAGTTATAATGACAAGAAATCAGGCTGCCCTTTCAGGATGTATACCTGCCATTCTTTTATTTAATTTTTTTTTAATCTCCTACAATTAGATTGTCAGTTTTAAGATGAATTTGGACAATTCACCCAAGAGACAGTCTAATCCAATCTCATATTAGTATGATACCAGCTTGCACGTTATCCTATTAGAAACTCACTGCCAATAGGGGGATTTTCCTCTGACTCTTAAATCCTTGATTAATGAAAACACTCAGTGCAGCATCCTGCAAATTAGCAGTGTTTATCACGGGTGCTAACAACAGTTGCAATTCATTTAGAAAAACTGATTTATTTTCAGTCTTGCCATCCAAATTAGAAAAGCACAAGAGAAATATGATGTACAGTAACTAAAACACATTACTTTACCTAACATTATTTAGTTGGAGTCTTAGCCATAGGTCTAGTTCCTGCTGCTTTTACTCCAATAAGTTTCTCACTTACATCAACGGGACTTTGCTTCAGAACAGACTTTAGTGTTTGGCCAACAGTAGTTGTTGATATTCTTCAGGTTCTTTATTATTTACCTAATATTGAATCCAGTTTTAAAAAAGGTTGAAATGCTTTACTAGCTTCCATTTCTAACTTGGGTTGCTGACCCCTTCAACTACCATTGTCCTTTTGTTCCTCTTTGGCAGCAGCGGGGTTTGTTCAACACTTCAGTTAAATTATTATTAAATTTTGAATGTTATTTATTTATTTATTTTAAGTATTTGACCCTTTACTTTCATTTAAATACAATACTTTAATCAGTGGTTTTAAACTGGTATCATAAGAATAGCAATCTTAAGGTGGTCAGACAGAATACAGAATTTGAGTTTTTGGAATGAGCCCAGGCACCAGCAGCTGTGCAAATAGCTTGAAGAAGAAGGTACGCTTGCATTGGCCACCATCTGAGAATGCCAGATAGCAGCTCAAAATAATTTCTATTTTGGCAGTCACAAAACCAAAGGAAAAAAGGTCAACCCAGAGGTAAAAACAGACCCCTGTCTTGCGCATCTGATATTTGAAAGAAGTGGATTGGTTTGGTCTGATCAAAATGGCATTGAGATATACATTATATCCTTTAATAAAAAGTAGCCATAATTGGATCACTCCTTGTATATGTATATGTATACACATCTAGGGTTATAAAGTGTCACGTTATAAAGCCAATGGTAGCAAAAAAAATCACACTTTCATATGCTTCAGGACTAAGCTCTCTTAGTATTGATTCTGATCATTTCAAGCACATTGCATACCATGAAAACTGAAGTTACAGTCAGTTAAGGTTATTTAACTCTGCCCTGGCAGCCCTGCCCTGAGAACAAGATACTGTACTTGTATCCCTCCCTCACACACAATATAATATCCTTTATATTCATGTATAATGTGTGTACAAAGTCATTATTTAACAACATTTCTGATAAGACAGATAGACAACTGAAGGAAGTGATTTCTTGCCATGCATGAAGATTCCATGTCTCACAATTTGCATGAATAGCTTCAGATGTAAAGATACAGCATTGTATCAAAATAGCACATTGACATGTCCAAGGCTGAGGTCATTGAACTTTGGGGCTCTGAAAGAACAAAGGCTAGTGAAGTGAGAAAGTCAGGGTGACTATATTTCCCAAACTAGCTCTCCCACCTGCTCTTTGGCATGCTCAGCAGCTTCCAAGCTCCGTTCTTAGCTGAGCATACCAGGGAGGATGGGGGGGCGGGTTCTGAGGATGCTGGAAGACCAACCACCCTCTATTGTAATCCTAGGCTGGAGACTGTATTCCCACCAAAAACTGGACAAACGCATTAATTTAACAAAAACCAAAAGCATACCTGGAACAGATGTTTGGAATGGGACTGTCCCAGTAAAAATGAGACATACAGTCACCTTCCCCGAGGAAGAGTCACACTTCATATTATAGGAATATGCATGTGAAACTGTCCGTAAAACCAGACATCTGTGTTTTCAGTGTTCTGTGAAGAGACTATATGAGGACAATGTCTTCTCCAATGTTAAGGCTAGAAGGAAAAAATTAAAAGTGGGACTGTAGACATAGATGAGTGTTTGGAAAAGTCAAACTGATTTTCCCATAATTTTCAATTTATTATCTTTATTTTTAGAGTTGGAGCTTAAGTTTTTATTCCTGGGACTTAAAATTCAGTCCACTGATTTTTAGTTGAGAAATCCTGTTAAGTCCTCTTTTAAACAGGGGCATAAACTTTTAATATGTAATCTTAAATTCATCCCCATTCACCACTGGATATTTATTAGGACATTTGCAGCCATCCTTTTGCTGCAGTTCCACTTGTTTCTATGTGGAACAGAAAATAAACTAAATAAACTGCAGGTTTATTTCCATCCCATTCTTTGTGTCTGCTAGTTTTCTCATTGGCAGAATCATACATTGACATAAAAGTCTTTCCTGATTACAGATCTTCACATCTATATTTAAGGCACTGTACTGTGATATAAGATATGTCTTGCATAGATGTTTTTGTCTTAGCTTGGGCTGCAGCCTTCCAATTATAAAATATTATATTATAGTATTATTATAATAATAGGTTTTTCTTTGTTATGTCTCACAGATATTACTGACTTTATTTTTCTAGCACTTCTTTATCTAACAGAAGTTCTGCAGGCATAAATTCATTAATATTTTTGAAGCATAACAAAGGAAATCCTATTATTATAATATGCTTTGCTATAAAACTTCAGTGAGAAGAATAATGTTAAAAATACTGGCAAAATCTGAGTTAGCTATACAGAAATAAAAATTGTATATGTTCAGTCTTAAAACCTGTGAAGAGTATCACTTTGATATAATACATTTCCCTTTATTATTACACTGCAAAAAATTATTAAATGTAATATTCCACACTGATTAAGATATTTTAGATCCCATAGTTAGCATATGTACCATACAGGAACAATACAGAAATAGCTGAGCTCCAACTAGCCTGTCTCTTACTGCAGCCAGTAGTAAATGTTTCATGGGAAGGTATCAGAAATCTTGAAATACACAATTAAAGATTAATACATTGACAGGGAAAGTTTCCTCCTAACAACATTGAAAAATGTTGGGCTTTTGATGCAAAGAATGAGGATTTATCTCCCTTATTTTTTGCCCTTTCTGATATAAACAGATTTTTTTTCATTATACTTAAAATGCCTAATCTTTTTCTTTCTTTCTTTTTTAGTTAAAAAAATTCTTGGACTTGGTAGTGACTGGTGTCCATGATTTCCAACAGCAGGGCCCCAGAACCCAGCTGGAGTTTGTCTGGGGGGGTGACAGTCCCTGCCTCCCTTTCCCCCTACCCTCCCAACCCTCCTCTGCTGGAGCAGACAGCACAGCCCAGCCCAGGGCTGCAAAGCATGCTGGGATGCTGGGGACTATGATTTAACTTGAACCAGGAGGAGGTCTGGGACAGAAATTTCATAAACCGATTTGACCCAAATCAGTTAAGTCTGATACTACATTCAAACAGGTTTATCTTAAACCAGTTTCAGGCATTTTGACACTGATTTATGTGCACTGAACTTCTATACTTTTTACAGGTTTAAACCAGTTTCTGATTACTTAAATTGGTTTATGTGTAACTTCTGTCCCTAGCTGTGTACTAATTGAAAGAGTAAATAGGAATCCCTAATTTCATTTCCATATACAATTGAGTACTTTGTGTATGCCCTGATCATGTACCTTGGTACTTGTCCCTCTGTAAATTAAACAATCCTAATGTGTTCAGTCACTTCATATACTTTTTTCCATTTCTGGAACCCATCTGTTTCTGCCCTATTCTGTGTGAAATGCATTTACCCAAACTTCCTAACTTTCTAACCCATTCTTGATATTTGCTTTTGCTTTTACATGGAGCAGAAGTTTTTCATTTAGCTGTTCATTAATGATACCAAGGTCCTTTACTAAGTGGCTGTCTACTGTATTTACCCAAATCCAAGAAAACTCTGAATTTAAGATAACCCCCTCAATAATTAGATTTTGGACATGGAAAATGTATAAATTGAGAGGGTCGTCTTAATTTAACCCACTCCCCCTCCCTTCACTGCTGAAGAGAGGTAGGAAGTAGAGAGGCGTATGGGAGTTAGGCAGCAGGAAAGGCTGTGGTGCTGACCCCAACCATGGTTAGGTGCCAGAGCTAGAGCCAGAGCCACAGCAGCCACCTGCCCCCTCACTGGTACTCAAATCCAAGATGAGGGGCCTTTTCCCCTATCTTAAATGTGGAGGGAAACCTCATCTTGGATTCAAGTAAATATGGCATATGCTCTGGCAGTGGTACATATGGTATACAGTTACTTTTTTGAAAGCAAATATATTTATTGAAGAAAAACTTACTGAGGCATATTTATGATGTCCATAGCTGCAAGGAACTTAACATGTTCTTTTTTGGCTAGATTTCATGTTCTCAACTTGGTAAGGTAAATATAGGTAGTCTATATATTGGGTACATAGAGGCAGGAATAACATTTCTGATGCAAGTACTCTTCCCCTCTATGTTCCCTTTCATGTTGAAACAAAATGGATGAGACTTTCAAGTGACTGCTTTTGATATCTAACACAGTCCTTTGACAAGTGGGAATTGAAAAGCCAAGCCCCATTAATGTACACTTTGGAGGGCATTGCTGTATCATTAAATATTAAGTCTGAAATGCTCAGCTACTTGGGGCTTTCCACAAATCTGAAGGATGGCAGGA
>NW_005841830.1:2126391-2142817 GCF_000455745.1 Alligator sinensis
ATCATCTAAGTGCATGCTGGATCAATTAAGTGACCCTGCTTGACTTTGTTTTTATTGCAGACCACAGATGACATCCTGGTGGCCTCAGCTGAATGTCCCAGCGATGATGAGGATATTGATCCCTGTGAGCCGAGCTCAGGTGGGTTAGGTTAGTCAACTTTTTTATTACTTTCATTTATTTCATATTTGCATGCTGCAGTTGCATAAGAATCTAGACTCTCAGGTAGATGGTAGGCTTGAATCAGGGCCTTAATTGGTGTACATAGCCAGCTCTTTGTTGGAAAGGAGACAATCTCTGCTAGCAGTTTTTTCAGAGGTAACTGCTGTTGGAGCAAGCTGTTGATATTTTTGATCTCAGTAACCTTATAGATTGGTAAAGAACCTGAGGCAAGAAGCAGCAATGTACAGATACTCTTACAACAAAGTGCCAAACTGTTAGAATACAAAACTGACATATTTTGACCTAAGAAGAAAGATAAAATATTTGAATCTATGCAAAGTAGTAACTTCCATTAATAATTTTCAGAATAAAATGAAAAAGCCAATTTCATGTTCTGTCACAACAAGGCAACAGTAGCAGTGCACTAGAGCAGTGGTTCTCAACCTTTTATGTACCAGGATCCATTTGTAAACATCAATGGCCAGTCCCAACCCAGTGCGCCTCACTCCCAACCTGCTGCCCCCAGGCACCAGCCCCCCCGCAGTGTGTGTGTGTGGGGTGGGGGGGGAGGTATGGGGCATGCAGGGTGCCCAAGCAGCCCCTTACAGACTGGAACTCTGCCAGCTTGAAAGGGAAAACCCACGGTTTTCCATGTTTTTCTCCTTTAAAGGAGAATTCATTTTTAAATTTTGTTTTGCAGCTCTTTGTATAGTCTTACAACCCTGTTTTGGGTTGTGACCCAAGGGTTGAGAAATGCTGCACTAACTAGAGCATGTTATGCACTATTGCTGATATCTGAAATGATGTAAAAATCACGCAAAAGTGAAAAAGCATAAAATACAATAAAAATCTGATTTAAAAAATCAATATTCCTTGATGGATTTTTTTCAAAAGTTATTTCCTGGGTAATTTCAATTTATTTTTCATTCAAATTAGGAACAGAATGTATTTGAACTGCCAAAATTTCCTGTGAAACAGAAATTCTCCTTTATGACCTGCTGCACTCCTTACTTCTGCTAAATAATAAAGGATTTGCCTGAATGAAGAGAACTGGAAAAGCAGACCTTAATTTTGTTTTTATAAAAGGCTTTTCCATGAGCCACTGGTAATAAAACTGTACTATTTATTTTGAAGGCATAAAAAGACTTGACATTTTATTGCAAAAAAGGCAAATTACGTTGAATAATATTTTCCTTCTCCAAAGAGCAATGCATTCACTACAGCTCTATAAGAAATAGATCTTTTGTTAGATTTATTTGTAAAATTAATAGTATAAAAATGTCTGTAAAAAGAACCCAGGTGTCAAAATGGAGTTAAGGTAGATTATTCCTAAATTTTTGATGGCTGTGGATTTTTTTAAATCATTTTCTGTGAATGAACTCCTTATATAGTACTTTATTTATCACTTATTTTTAGGGCTGTCAGTTAATCACAGTTAACATATGCAATTAACACAAAACAGGTTAACACATTCATTTTTGTAACTGGCATTAATTGCACACATACCTTTTGAGCAGGGGTGGGCAAAATACGGCCTATTCCATGCCCTCTCTGAACTCAGCCTGGCAGAGTAGACCAGCTCCAGACCAGCTGGAGCCCACGCACACAGCCCTGACCCCGACCCACCCTGCACCTGCTCTGGGCCACCTGCCTATGCTGAGTAGTGGAACCAGAGGTGACAGCCGAGCAAACGTTTCTGTTTGGCACAAAGAGAAAGCAGCCTCTCCCCACCTCCGCTGCTGGGGCCCTCTTGCTGGGGTGGGTCAGGGTCGGGGCTGAGACTGTGTGCTGGTTGTGGGGGGGGTGGGGAAGCCACAGGGTGCACAGGCTTCGGGCTGTTGCAGGGGGGTTGCAGGGGGGGTTGCTGACTCTTGTTTAACTGTGCAATCAAAATTGCAATTAATTGCAACTATTTTTTTTAATCTCGCAATTAATTGTGGTTAATTTTTTTTTTAATTGTATATCAGCCCTGCTTATTTTATTATTGACTTTTGAGTATTACAAATGTTATGCAATAATTGTATGCAACTTGTTGGTTGGTTGCTTTTGATTACTTGATATCATTATCTCAGTGCTTAAAGTGTTATTTAGCTATGGAAGTAAAGGTGGAAAGATTTTATATGTGATTCTTGTGTTCCATTTAAGTATAAATAGGTGAAATGTGTGAATGGCCTCTGTAATAATGTAAATAACTCTAGGGGTATAGTATGGACTGTGGAGTATTTTGCTTTCTTTGTAGCTGGGGGGGTGGCCCACTTGTGATCTCTTGTGCACATATTACCAGCCTTTTACAGACACAGGATGTTTGCCATGGTGGCAGGTCAGGGTGTTATGTCTTGTTTTGTGTCAGAGTTGATTGTGTAGTTCTACTAAGAGGTTAGATTATAGATTTGTATAGGATGGTTTGGACAGAAATGAATCCTGCCTCAGGCATGGGATTGGACTAGCTGACCCATGGAGGTGCCTTCCAGCCCTGCTTCTCTGTGATTCTATGACAACAGCCAGATAAGAATAAAATTAAAAATTCTTCCCTAAGACACCCCACTTTATCTCAGATTCAGATGTATGGTTCCCATTGTAGTCAAATAGCCACATGCGAGTGTGGTAATCTGATTACATTTCAATAAAGGTGAAACAAGTTGCAGCCTGTTTTCATGATTGACCGGTAGTTGTATTTGATTTCTTCCTGGGCAGCTATCAGTGTAATGAAGTGGTGCTCAACGTTTTGACCCCACAGCCCAGATGAGTGGCACAGAGCTGGTCCATGGGCCTAATCAGACCCCATGTGCCAAGTTTGGGCCTTCACAGATTTGGCTGGCTCCCCATGCACTGTGATTGGGCCATGCGCCGCCATCACGCACCAAGATTGGGCCTTGGGTTCCTGTGCCAAATGACACAGTGCTGGGGTTCCAGATCTGGCGTGCAGGCCAAGGGTGAGGCACCTCTGGTGTGACAGAACCGTTAGAGAACTTGTCCCTACCAAGTTAGTCTGTTGTGGTTTAAAGTAGACTAGGAAGCTCTAGGATAAAGTTCCTTTCCTGTCAGAAATAAAGGATCTGAGTTATTTTAAGTAGCATTAGCCTCTGGCAAAGAAAGTGAAGTGTCTAAATCCGGAGCAGCACTTTCCGGGTGATAATCAGTGCACACTCTATCAGCCTGAAAAGTTCCTACTTTTTGAGGAAGCTATTTTAATTGCAAAGGTGCCATATATCACGTGCAGGACACAAGCACCAGAATCCAGCTTGTTTGCATTTCAAAGTGAAAATACATTTATGGAATATATTTTGGTGCTCTTTTCTCATTTTTAAAGTCTTGAGTTTAGCAACACAGGCAGTTGCCCATCATGGTTCAACACAACTGCATTAATCTACTTCATGGCTTCAGCTCATTCACAGCCAGCTGCTTGGTTGGTTAATACAACCAGGTGGTGTTGTCCCATTAATAAATGGAAACCATGCCTTTTGTTACTGTGCATTGAAGTGCTTCCCTGCTCCCCCCAGGAAGGAAGCAATGATATTAGGAATGCATGTGCACTATCTCAGTCCTACAGTTTGTTACAAGCCAATGAAATGTCACCATTGTTCACTGATGTAGTAGACATTCTCCAAGACTGTTTAAAGCCTTGGATGTAGGACTGCAAATCTAACAAAGCTTATCAAGCTCTAAGCCATGCCTAGTCATTTAGCTGGCAGGGGCAGGGGAGCCAGTGGTGGAATAAAGCTTTCTAACAAATTATCATTTCCATCCAAATTGTGGCCCAAAGGGAAATATGAATGTCGGTCTCTGTGGAAAGCCTTGTCATTAGCTTTATGTCCAGACGTTTAGGTTTTGTATTTCAGCTTCTCTTTGATCACTCAGCTATGCTTCTCATTTTCTGTTAATTTGAGAACAGCTTTGTTTTTACAGTTTTGGAATCTCAGTTGCCTTTGCTTTAAAGATATTTCTGGGTTAGCACGGTGCTAGGATTCTTGTTCTCCAAAATATTTATTATCCTGCCTGTTTGGTCTCTGATAGATAATGTCCGTAGCTATCCATCCTTTCCCCTCCTCATTCTGAAACTCTTCAAAAAGTCTCAATTTACCCTTCTACAGTTATTGCCTTAACCTCTTGTTCTTTGGATAGCACAGGCCAAAGGAGCTTCCATTGCCCTAAACTAGCAGTAACTCTCCAGCACAGCAGCCTTTCAGTCAAACTGTTTGTCATACCCTTCCTGACTAGTGCCTCTTCTGCAAGTAATCTCACTGAACTCAATGAGACTATCTAGGGTATAAAATACTACTCAGTGTTGCCTCTACACATGCACTTTAATGCAGAGTAGTCCTAATAACTGCATTTTAAAGTGTCACCATCTACACATGCAACATTATTAGCCCACAGTAAACTAATTTACGCTGTGTAGACGCACCCAGTGTAAATAAAGCCATCGCAGTCAGATCCACAGTGGGTGCATCGACACATGCAGTTACTCTGATTGAATAAACTCTGGCACAGTTCGCACCGGAATTAGCTGCTCTCAGGTGCAGCATCTTCATGTGTGCCTATGTGAGCCAGATTGGAGCAGCCCTGGCCTGGCAGGGGGCCTAGGGAGCCAGCCCCAGGATCTGAGACGTGGTGTTGGGGCTGGCTTGGGCATGAGGGTGCTACAGTGTGGGGCTAGTCAGCAGGCAGCTACAGTGTGGGGCTAGTCAGCAGGCAGCTACAGTGTGGGGCTAGTCAGCAGGCAGCCTTGTAGCACCCTCATGCCCCCAGCCAGTCCTAGTCACCATCTACATGTGTGTTTCACCACACTAAATGACTCTGCCATAGGATAGTACTTGTCCCAGACAGTACTATCCTATGGCAGAGTTAATTCATTTACTGTGCCCCAATAGGGGCGCTTGTGTAGACAGTGACACTTCACTGCAGAGCTAATTAGTCAACTCGGCAGTAAAGTGCACATGTAGATGCACCCAGTGTGGGATTGATCTTCTCCCAACAATTTCCCAGGACTTGCAGGGGGAAAATGAGTGGGCACTAGTGTTACCATCATTTTTATTGTGAAGTTGCCAGTATTGTCATAAAGCCCCAGCCCTGTGTATTGGGAGGAGGGAGAAGATCACATGGACATCTCAGCCTTCATCTATTACAAGACAAAGCCATAAAGTATCTCCACGATTGGGGGGGAAAAGCTTGAAATGTGGTGAGTGCAACCCAAAAGCTCAGAAACCAAAAGGTAAACAAAAGAACCTAAATATTGTTTTTAAAAACTCACAATTTTCAACACAACTTTATGATTTTTGGAAGATTTCAGTCATGACTTTTAAAAGTTTAGGGTAGGAAATTCTGAAGGAGTTGTTCTTCCCCTTCAGTTTTCTGCATCTTTTGGGTCTCTCTTCCTTGAGTCGCTGTAGAAACTAGATTTGTTCCACACCTCCAGTGATTGCTGCTGGTGGGGCTTTCTACTCATCTTTCCTAATAAGCTCCTAGAAAGCAGAATATATGTTCACATCTTCTAGCTTTGTTTTCAGAGGCACTGGGCTGAGATCCATTTACATTTTGTCTCTGGCTGCCTGACACTCATTCAGCTAGAGGAAGACCCACGGCAGCAATGGGAGACAATGAGGCAGAGTTAGAACTCTCAAGGGGAGCACAGAATTTGTGCTGCAGGGATATTGCATCAATACACTGGGCCCAAGCCCAATCAGATTCAGAGCCATATGGGTATATTTGCATAATGTTTGCCCATAGTATGCTTAATTCAAACCAGAATTCCTAGTTCCAAAATGACAGCCTGCTCTACATACAGTTTGCTTATCATAAGCATATTGATTGGTCAGAAGCTCTAAATTATTGATTAACTAGATTTATTTTCAGAAAGGGGCTCTGTTTCCTGGGAGAAATATGCTGCTGCATTGGTAGCTGCTTGCTAGTCCTGATCTACCACCACCAGCTTTGTTTTGTGCACCTGTCTTCTAAATAATAAATGGGAATATGCGACTTGTCACAAATTCCTTATGGGATATAAAAATATAGCACAGATTGGGAGCTGCTAAACAGCAATCCCATAAACTTGTCTAGAACATTAAGTCACACAACATTATAATTGCAGGTTTCATTTTGGTGTACAAACTGCTAAATGTGCTATAATTAGATGAAGTCATAACAAATTTATTAGCATGCACAACTGAGCCAGTGTGTTTTGTTTGCTTTATGTTTTTGCAAGAAAAGGCAACACATTATGCTTTTACTTTCTTACCACCTTCCATTCTCTTGTCCTAAATAATAACAGCAACAACCTCTACTTTGTCTTGGCTGCTTCATCCCATAGAAGTAGTAATAAAGCCTTAAAGACTTCACTTTTTTTATATTGATTGTGTGTTGTGAAAAACATTTTTTTTTTTTACTGGAAACCTACCCAAAAGAAAAGACCCAGGAATGGTCTACTAATGCCAGTTTCCAGATTAAGGGATTTACTCTACCTTTTCCCACGCTCTGTGCAGATCTCAGATTTCCATAGAGCTTCAGTGAGGAGCCGTGCTTTACAGCTTTCTTATCCCAGTTCTACTGGGCTGGTATTTTACTTGCTAGAATGAATATGCAGCTTACTGTAGCTTTCAAAAAATACAACAAAGGGTGGGTACATGTCCAAAATTGGCCGATTAAAATCAAAATTAGTCAGATTAGTGAAAATAGGGATTAGATTTATTTCTACCACATGTCACCCTGCATTTTAGAGAAACGAATGACAGCCATTGCGTATGTTTGGATGCCCAGTAACTGTTTTTTTCAGTAATAGGGCTATGTGCATATGCCCCATTTGAGGATAATCTTCAACATTTCACTTCAAAGGCTCATTAGAAATTGGAATGGTAAGAGATTGGCAATTTAAAAAATACAGCCAAATCTGTACTAACAGAACTGAGGAGCACTAAGAACATATTTCTAAGAAGAAAACCTCTGTGTTAACATATACAGGCTTCCTTTCAGGCTCAGACAATTGAGTTATGTCTTCCCACCATTCTTTCTTTTTTCTATTCCCTGCCTCCCCCTCGCCAAAACCGTTTTGGCAACTGATGAAAACATCCCTTTACTCAACACTCTCCTATCTGAAAGCTCCTCCCTACCATTTCACAGAGTAGTGGTGGAGTATCATATCTTGTCTTCCAATTTTGGAATAGTTCAGTATCATACGTCATCTGATAGCTTTAATTGTTCTTGTTCAATGCTGATCTTTTGTTCTAAGAGAGGAATAGGATTAATTATTTCCACGTTACCAAGTGGGATTCATGGTGTGTTACCAAGGGATCAGCCCTTAAGCATGTGTTTACTTTCTTGCGCTATGGCCAGAATGCTCCAAAAGAGTCCCATGAGAAGAAATGTGGGGCAGTACTTTGTAAAAACCAAAGGTACAAGCAGCAGCAAAGGAAAAATATTATCTAAGGCCTCTGACAGACATCACACTTAAGATGCGATTAACTGGTTGATCAGGTCTTAAGTAGTGACCTGGTGGTTCATTCAATTAATGGGTGAAAAAACAAGGAATTACGTATTTTATGTAATAACTTAACGGCTGGTTCCTATCATGTCTTTAATAGTACCTGTGCAAGTGCTCTTTCTCTGAAGCTCATGGGAGCGTTTCAAGACTCCCGTGTGTTTCAGAGGCTGGGAGTGCCCTTCAGCTGACTGGGGCTTCTAACCATGGGAGTGTGCTCTCCCAGCGGGGAGCCAAGCTCGCTACTTGCTGGCAGGTAGAGGCTAGCAGGCACATGTGGCATGGCAGGAAGCACAATTTTTGGGATCCGCATTTCAGTGAACAAAGTAGCACTCATGGTGAAGGCTTGGAGCAGAACTGCATAATAGCATGCAATGTATCTTCTTTGATTCAATTATATAGGGTGAGCAACCTTGGAAGAGATTTGGAAGAGATCTGGTTCTAGATTTCACTTCATTTGTAATTTTTTTTTTTTTGAGTAAACAGCGCATGGGTACTGATGCTGAACATCATGAGCCCATATCTGGATGTCTTTTGTGCTCCATTGAGTTGCTATACATTGTTAAACAGTTGCCTCTCATCATCACCAAGACAGGAACATTTCAGCATCAGGTGAAGTGGTTTCATATCGTATCATTTACACATCAGTTAAGAGGCTCTGTCAAGAAAAAGAGCTCCTGACCAAGAGAACATTTGCATTAATTCCTTTGACTTCTTTTTTCTTTTTATTGAAGCTGATAGGAATTTTGCCTGAGCAAAAGCAGCAGGATTGAGCCTATTGAGCCTTAAATTCATAAAGCACTTATGAGTCTTTGGTTAAAGTGCTATAGTAATATAAAATGATTAATGTAATCACCGATTACCAACCTATGTAACGGACAACTGAATATCCTGTACACTTTGCTGCTAATATTGGATATTTTGTGACACATAGCAATGCATAGTATAGCACTATTGCAAGAAAAGGAAGAAAAAAAAAAAGAAATCCCTACATCTGACATCCCCACTGAAGTACACCAGCAACTGAATGGTGAACAAATGTGTTCACATATTTCAGGGAAAATCATACTGATGATGCTTAGAGAGAAGCCATGTGCACATCCATGAAAAAAACAAAGCCCAACACTCTAAGCAATATATTTCAGTATAAACCTGATATCAGAACTCCCTAAAGACAGCATTCCAGTCAGTACATTTTCACAGTGAGACATATTTGGGCCCAATCCTGCTTTCACTCCAGGACAATTGAGAGATAACTCAATTAAAGCTACACCAGCTATGTGAGGCAGAATCAGCCCAAAGCAAGAATTATGTTTTATATAATCTAAAGAGATGGAGCAATTATAATCTAAAGAGATGGAGAAATTAAAATTAAAATTATTTCATAGGACAAATTTGATCTTTATGGCTCCAGACATTTAAGAGCATCCATGCCTCAATCAAATTATACTGCAATTTTATGTGGGTTTCCAAAATGTTGATAAAAAAACAAGCTCATTAAATAAGTAGGCTGAAAGATGCATATACATTACGTATTGCATGGGGAGCTCTCAAAATGTGGGGCAGGAAGGAGGGATATGAGCTTTACCGTGTCTATCCATAGCTGAACTTCAGTGATTCAAAGCCCTTCATTAGCTAGAATTTCACAGCCTGGACAGGACCAACAGCCTCAATCCTCTGCTTAGGGAGAATTAGATGCAGTAGTCTCATTATACCAGCACATTCATGATCTTTGCATTATGAGGAGAATGAGGAAGCCACACGTTTAGTTTTCAGATTGAGACTTTGTGGTACAGTAAACTATACAGGCACTGTCAAAGCATAAGAAATTCGGGAATATCCCAGAGGTAGGCATCATTGGGTTTGACCTTTCATTTGGAGTTGGATTCCCAGTCTCCATTTGTCATCGTTTTTTTATCATCTGATATAGAGCTTCTCCATCTACCTCCCCTTTCCATGGAGCAGTAATCCCAGATTTAGAATTTTTCATGAGTTTTCTGCTCCTGTAAAAAAGATACCATGAAGGTGTATATCTCCATTTAAATATGTATTATTATTTCAAAGAAACTATCTCATTATAATTTTTGTAAAAGCAACTTTGTTCTTCTCCCAGAAGAAACTACTGTTGTTTAGAAGTCAGTTTAATTATCCTGTAATGTCCACCAAAATTGCTATTGAAATTGCAGCTTTTTAGTAAATCAAAGGTGCGATAAAAAACAAGGCCATACCGTACCTGAATATTAATGAATAATGGCACTGGTCCTTTGTTGATTTATTTAACAGTTAATGTCTATCAACAAAATTATAGACCTAGCTGTGTTATGATTTTCAAACCAACTGCAAAAGAAGTGTTTTTATAAAGTCCTTTGAGATGGTGAAGGCAAAAACTAATGGTTCGTGAGCTACAACAGTATTCTGACAAGTTCTCACAAGATTCTGATCTTGGCCAGTCATCTCATTAAGTCACTTTTATAAAAAAATAATATAAAGACCTAGCCAGGACAATGTAGTAAATAGAAGTATAGCTTCCCAGCTGGCATTAAGTGTTTCTGTAGGTCACTATTTACCAGTATTTGTTTGGCCTGCAATTTTGGACTTGAGCAAGTTGCATTTTAGTTGTCATAGTTCTTTTGGGCTGGCCTTAAGAAACCATTACCATTAACCATAACTTCTCTTCAGAGTAGCTAAAAGCTTGATTCTAACTGAGGAAGAGAGAAACTAAAATATTACTATGTAATAAAGCCTTTGTTGTCTTTGCAATGGAATCTTGTGCAAATGATTAATGAAAACGGTGTTTAAAATCTTTAAAATGTTATGCTTATTCCACATAGTCAAATGTTCTCAAGTATTAAAGACAGACTAAATTTGCAAAACATGGAGGGCTTTTTTTCTTTTTTTTAATCCAAGCTGCCCCAAATTTAATGTCTTTTGGTCAGGTACATCTCAGTAGCACATGTAATTATCTGATAAACTCAAAGACTGTCAAGCAGCCTTTGTGGCAGTTTAAATATATAAGCCATATTATCAACGGTAACTCAGCACAAATGGACATATTTGGACAATGCTCCTGAAGGAATTAATTTAACCAGTCATCAATGAAAGAAGGCTCTGTAACTTCTTTAAAACAAAGAAAAATAACAGTGTCTCTGACTCTATTGTGAAGGAATTCAAAAGCAGGGTTGTTAAAGTAGAATCTAAGAAGGACTTTGATACTGTCTCTCACCCCCCATCCTCATCAATAAATTAAGTGACTGTGGCATTGATGCCTGCACAGTTGGATGGGTAAAAAATTTGGCTCACCCAGAGAGTAGTGGTGGAAGGGTCGTACTCAACCTGGCGAGATATGAACAGTGGGGTACCCCAGGGCTCGGTCCTTGGGCCCCCACTGTTTAACATCTGCATCAGCGACTTGGACAAGGGGGTGGAAAGCACACTGTCCAAGTTTGCTGATGACACTAAGATGTGGGGCAAGGTGGACACACTGGAAGGGAGAGAGAGGCTGCAAATAGATTTAGACAGACTACAAAAGTGGGCAGATGAAAATAGGATGGGGTTCAACGTAGAGAAATGCAGGGTGCTACACTTTGGGAGAAGGAATCCACAGCATACATACAGGCTGGGGAGTTCCTCTCTTGAAAGCAAAGAGGCGGAAAGGGATCTCGGAGTCATTATTGACTCCAAGACGAACATGAGCCACCGATGCCAGACCGCAGCCAGCAAGGCCAGCCATACCTTGTCATGCATCCAAAGGTGCATCTCAAGCTGGTCCAGAGAGGTGATACTCCCCCTCTATGCGACTTTGGTCAGGCCGCAATTGGAGTACTGCGTCCAGTACTGGGTGCCACACTTCAAGTGGGATGTGGCCAGCCTGAAGAGGGTTCAGAGGAGGGCCACCCGCTTGGTGAGAGGGCAGCAGGACAGGCCCTATGAGGAAAGACTGAGGGACCTGAACCTGTTCAGCCTCAGCACGAGGAGGCTGAGGGGAGACCTGGTGGCTGCCTACAAACTCATCAGGGGAGATCAACATCAAATAGATAGAGACCTTTTTTCCCCAGCACCACCTGGGGTGATGAGGAACAATGGTAATAAGCTGATGGAGAAGACGTTTAGGTTAGTTATCAGAAGGCAATATTTTACAGTTAGGGTGGCCAAAATTTGGAACCAACTTCCCAGGGAAGTGGTCCTCGCCCCTACCTTGGGCAAATTCAAGAGGAGTTTGGATGATCACCTGTCTGGGGTCTTGTGAACCCAGCATTCATTCCTGCCTGTGGCAGGGGGTCAGGCTAGATGATCTGTTCCGGTCCATCCTGACCCTAGTTACTATGAAACTGTAAAACTATGAAAGATTGTCCCATTATCTAGGATATCTGGATTGGATCTTGAATGTACTGTTAGCATCCCGATTTTGGCAAAACCATGAATCACGCTTACCACTTGATAGACTTCAGCAACACTCATAAGCTGGTGCTCACCTAGAACCCATCACTGAAGTCCCATTAACTTCAGTAGCATTTGGCATATTCTATAATGTTTTTTCTGCACTGAGGCCCCTGAGTATAAAAGACCGCATGCCAAGCAGATAGTTTTGCAAGTTTGTGGAGAGCAGAAATGATTTTGGCAGACCTCACTGGAGAGCTGTACACCCCTTGCATGATATGAAAACAGTTCTACAGAAGCTGGATCATGCAGGTAATGAGGAAGCATGCTCCAACCCTGAGGAGAGAACAGTATTGGAAAGCAGATCCTTCTCATTCTGTAGCCATCAGGGGCAAATATTTCTGTCCTATAGATCATTAGTACTCTGGCCTGTTAGGTGGATTCTGCACTGGAAAGAACATTTGGCCTTACATCCATTCAAAGTATAATATATAATCCTCTCTCTGGAAGGTCTATATTCCAGTGCATCAACCCATCCACAGAAAACACTGACAGTCAATTGCTTAGGATTCTTCTTTAACTACCTGAATGGTCAGGATGGTGAGTTATTTTAAACCAAAAAGGAGGGTAGGAAAGAAAGAAGAAGAAAAGAAAAGGAAGACCTCAACTTAGAGGCCATTTGCTGCAACTAGAGAGATGTCCAGATGGCTTGTTTCATATTACTCCTAAAATGCAGAGGAATCAACCATAAAACAAAAGGTAGGGAATAATCAAACTTAATTTATTCCAGGTGTACAAAGGAAAGTGCTTGGATCTACTTAAGATAAGGAATGTTATTGCCCAAGAAAGAGAAATGTGTTGGATGTGAAGCGTAGCAATGATTGAATGAAACAGCATTAACTTTAAAGAAAATGCTCACTTCCACTAATGTTGCTCTGTCAGTCATATGAGAACAAAACAGATACATGACTGTGTTCTCTTAGATGAAAGTATTTTGCTTTTCATCAACTGTACATGTATCATGTGCATTGTATGTACAGATAAAATGTGAAAATAAGCTTTGCAAAAGCATTACACACCCAATGAAATTATTTCTTACTGGCCAGAAAAAAATCAATGTACCTATCTATAATAGCAGTCAACATAAGATCACTATATATAATAGCAATCACCATTGCTTGAAGAAAATAGCAGGTATTTCTTATAAATACATACTGTCCAGTTTGTAACTTGGAATATGGTGACTTGAAAGTTTGTTCATTATCTGACATTAGTGTTTGATCAGTCTCTTCCTAAGGTCAGCAGACTCCAATGATCTATACTTTCTCTTCTGAAGGTGATCCTTCTGAGTCAGGATGGCAACAAATTGGCAGTAAAATTCAGAAAGAATGCATTGCCATTGCTCTTGGTTCTGTAAATGTAGACTTTTTTTTTCCCTATGGGTAGTAAATGGAGAAATCTAGGTCACAAGTATTTTCATAAACAGCAAGTTAGCTTACAGTAATAAAACACAAATGAAAGCAATGTGCATTCTCATCCTTATCACAGGATATTTTCACTGGGTTAGTATTTCCTAAGGACATTATTTTGATTAATCAATCTAGAAAATTAGAAGTCAGCTGGTGAATTTGATGAGTGGTATTTTCAATAATGGATAAGTGAATTAGACAAATTCTAATACCCCTTGAAAAAGCAACAGGACGTGCATGTGCATGTACATGTCCATGCTAACACTTTGAAAATATTACCTCACATGACCATTAGCTATCCATGAAAAATCACCGCCCAGTTCTACCTGTAGTTACTGGGGCAAATCATAGTGTGGGAGGGAATTCAGGGGTCATCTGGTCCAAACTTTTGCCCAAAGTTAGGTATGCTGCTCTTTTATTTTTACCCAAATAAGCCTCCCACTGACTTCAGTGAGAATTTGGACTACTAGAAATAAGGACTTTGGAGTCAGTGGGAATTTTTCTTAAGTAAGGACTGATGATCTGATCCATTTCCCTAACAATCAGTGGAGTGGATTTTATTGAATTTCATGGTCTCTGGATCAGGCCCTAGGTAAGAACTTCAACATTTTAGTTGAGCAGAATTAAGAAATTAGGGGGAGGGGTTCATTTGCAATGTTTTATTTCCTCTTCTTTATTATAAAATTCTAAACATTGTTCTCTAGAATCAAACTATAGACTGGACTTAGTTTGTTGGTGATAAATAATTCAGGTGCCATAATTTCTTTGACATTAAATGTCTTAGGCACATGGAAATGTCTTAGGTTTAGGCACATGGAAAATTAATGCAGATCTACTGTGTCCCTCAAGCTATATACTTTGATACTAGTCCTTCTTTTGATTGGTTATAGCTAATGCATATATATATTCTTGTGTACTGTACTGCTTGACCCAAATGCTCACCTGACAGCAGTAAAATAGCCTTGTAATTACTGTGCAACATATGTGCATGCTTTTGTCTGTGAAAAGAAACATTATCTCACATTACTTTTCCCCAGTATTACCTTCACTGCCACATTACCACAAGAATTAGAATATTTTGGCATTTTATTTCACAACTGTTAAAGCTAAGGTGCTGGGCCTGAATCACAATCACATTACACAAGTACTGTGCCAAAGTAGCTCCTCTCACAGAAGGCTGGAAAAATGTGGTGGCAAAACAACAGGGTCTATTAAACATTCATAGTAAACTTGCTTTAGTTCAGATATCATTCAGAGGAAGGACTAATTGGAACAGTGAGGAAACAGGTAAAATATAATCTTGCTTAGTAAACCTATAAAGAGATTTTACAGTGCAAACAAAGGAGAAATTAGAAGTAAAGGTAGTGGTAGTGACAGCAAAACCTTTGTATTAAGATATAAGCTTTAAATGCCTCTTAACCTCTTGCTTTGTATTTAACCTGAGACACTGGTATTGTTTCTTAGAAGAAAACCATAAAGACATGTAAAAATAGACCCCAGGGAGAGATGAAAGGACAACAATGAGAAAAAAACACAAGGCTTAATTGTTATTCACACTCATTTTAAAGGCCTATTTACATGGGTGAAGTTAGGTGTTGCACTAAATCTGTGGGATGTTAAGCAGTTAAAGTTAGAACATGCTATGAGCAGTCAGACATTAAAGGTTAAATACTGTTTCTTGCCTCCAGCTCTGACTTGCCACTGGAGGGGTAGTGAGGAATGGCATGGCTAGGAGCCAGGAAAGCTGGGATCTATCCCAGCTCTGTGTGGAGGGGGAAGGTGTTGGGAAGGGCAGGGACTGAGTGGTGTATCATGGGATGCATATTGCTAATTTTATCTCTGTGGAGAAGACTGAAGTTACTGTTACAAGTTAGGTAGCATGGCCCAGAATTAACCCTATCCTGAAGTTACATAACTTTGCAATGATCAAAGGACATGTAGCACCAGTTAACTGGTGCCTAAAGTATGGTCTAATTGTTAGTTGTAACTTCACCCTCACAAAGTAGAGCCTTAGGACCAGACACACTTTAGTAAACTAGGCCCCAAAACAGGACTTAAACACATTCAGATACCTAAGTCATAAAATAACTGCAAGTCCTGGCTAGACAAAGCCTTGGCTGGGATGATCGAGTTGGGGATGGTCCCGCTTTGAGCAGAGGGTTGGACTAGATGACCTCCTAAGGTCCCTTCTAACCCTCATTTTCTGTGAGTCGATGATTCTAAGTCCATTCAGGGACCCAACGGATCCAGACCATGCCTGGACAAGAAATGCAAAACCTGCCAACATACTTTCACCACCCCCACAATAACTACACCCCATAACAGAACCATCACCATTCCTGGATCCTACACCTGCACCTACAAAAATTAATATATCTCATCCAGTGCACCAAATACCCTCATGGAAAATATGTAGGAGAAGGCAAACAACAACTGCGCACCAGAATGAATGCATACAGAAATCTGCCAAAGACAAGAATACCCGATTACTGGTGGGGGCACACTTCTCACAGGACAATCACTCTCTCTCTCCAATCTCTCAGTTCTAATCCTCAAAGGGAACTTACACCACACCTTTTGCAGATGACCCTACTAACTTTACTTCACCAGCCTACTAGATACTAAAAATCATGGACTCAATATAGACATTGGATTTATGACATTGCAACCTGCCTGACATCTGATTCACATGGTACCTGCCTGGCCTGGCCTCTTACATTCCTTCCCCACAACCACCACCTTTTCTCTTCTCCCCTCCCCCTCCCCTGCCGTTCTCCTGCTTCTCCCCTCCCCCACCTTTATTTTCCTTGTTCCCTACCATTTCTTTTTAATTGCTAACCTCTTTTTTACCTTGTATTATTACCTCTGTAGTGTTTTCCCTTTGGCTTTTTTTTGTCCCCTGTTTTCTTCCCCCTCCATTACCTTTTGTTTTCCTACTTCTACCCTTTT
>NW_005841830.1:2142853-2143206 GCF_000455745.1 Alligator sinensis
ATTCCTGCTTTCCTGATCTCCAACTTGTTCACAGACTGCCTCTTTTTCACCTTGTATTTTATCTCTGTTGTCTCCCTCTGACTTTTTCTTTCCCCTGCTGTCTTCCCCCTCCCTTCCCTGCTTTTCCTTTTGTCTTGCTTATCTCTACCTATTAACATTTTCACTGACATCCCTCCACACATTAGCTTCTCTCATTCCTTGGAGATCTCAGAACAGCAGAGACTCCCTATGCCTGAAGAAGGATGACTGCGCCCAAAAGCTTGCTAAGAACTTTTTTTGCAACTACTCAGTAGTTCTAGTAAAAGATATTACATCTACCCAAAGAACCTTGCTTGCATATGTCCTTAGACCTA
>NW_005841830.1:2143216-2152323 GCF_000455745.1 Alligator sinensis
CCACAAAACCAAGTCCATTCATAGCATCTGACAAAATAGGGCTGTTGCCTGTGAAAGCTTATGCATTTCTGAATGAGTTAGTAATGTGCCACCCTGCTGCCTTCTTCCTAACTCATAAAAATCATTCCAAAATACCTCCATTCCAACAGCTACAAAGCCATGTAGATTCTAAATTCATTTGGCATCTACGTTTTATGGCACAGGTATCCTTAGGAACCTACACTTAGGCTTCTGCACATGCACAGAAGCTCCCCAGTCTGAGCTTAACTTTTGTTATTAACTCTGTTATAAGATGGAGCAGCTCCTCTACTCCACCTATGTGCCCAGAGGGACTCATTCCAGTATGTGTTCTCAGAATACACTTTACATACTCTGACAATGGCCATGAGATTCAGTTTCTACTTGGAGAATTGCCGTTCTCCTGCTAGAAAACAAGAGCATGCAGATGTTCAGGGTTTTTCTCCTGGAACAGCCATGGTCACTTTCACTCGAAGGTAAAAGCGTACCCACCCCTCTTTTCAAGATAGATAGTGGCTAGATCACTTTTCCAGGAAATGGTAGATCTAGGTATCATGGAGCTAGAAAGAGAAGAAGGGGAGGGGAGAGGCATGGGTTCTGTTCCCAGCATCAAAGCTTATTTCTGTGTTTATCCAGTGGCTGCCAAATATAAAATATACAAGTAGGCCAGTGAATAGACTGGAATCCAGAAATGCCCCTTTCCAGCTCAGTGCCTTTACCGCTACTCTAGAGAGCCATGCTCTCTTGCTTGCTCTCCCTATAATTCTTCTGTTATTGGCTCCCCAGTAGCCTGGCTTCAGTAGGGTGTTGGAGGTTGCTGCTACCCAAACCATTCCATAACCTTGGTAGTCAGGGCACTCTCCTAGAAGATAGGAGGTGCCTGAGGATAGCCTGTAAGCCAAGTGTCCCAGTTTTTGGGTGACTGCTTCAATTATTATTGCATAAAAAGAGGACAGAGATACTGCACCAGGAATTGGAGGACTTGAGGATCTAGATCCTGAATGAATAGAAGAATGTAATATGAAATCCTGGGGCAGGTGACTAAGCTTCAGAGATGGGTTAGAATTGAGACTTACCCTTGTATTCAGCGTTTCCAATTAGCTAGCCCTCTGCATCTCCCTGCTCGGAGTATGGGTTTTTGTAATTGTCCTTTGGAGGTACCTAACTCTGCCCATTGCCCGTTTAGGAAATGTAAGTGTCTAAATCTGCATCTCTGAATCACCTTTCTGGAGCCAGTCATTTAATTTTTGCACATGTCAAAACCTAAAATGGAGGTACTTAAAGGTTCAGTGTGCATTTTGCCCTGAATGTAAATGAGAATCAAACCAAATACACATTACTGACAGCAACTTTTAAGGGGGTCACTCAGGGCTATTTTTAAAAAAAGCCCCACACTCACCGGCTGCAGCAGGGAGGATCAGGGCCCCTGGATGCAGAGCCCCCCCCCCCCCCCCCGGTGCAGCATGGGGCAGTGTGGGGCTTCTCCCACAGCTCCCCCTGCTCGGGAAGAGGCAGGACAGCTGGAGGAGCCACAGGAGAACCTGCAGCTGCCCAGCTGTGCATGCCTCTCCCCAGCTGATCCAAATCTCTCCAAATCTTTTCTGAATTGATTCAGAGGCTTTGGATTGGATTCAGACCTTTTAATGGGTCTCCCAGTTTAATTCAGAGATTCGGCCACATAATCGAGCCAAATCTCCTTTGAATCAAATTGGTGACCAAAGATTTGCATAGCCCTAGTAGGTAACAGGTTTAAAATTAACAAGAAAAAGTACTTTTTTTTTTACAATGCATAGTTATATGGTGGAGGCAGATAGCTTAGTCAGGTTCAAAAAGGGACTGGATAAATTCGTGGATGATAGATCTGTTAACAGGTGATGAGCAGAATGGTTGGAAATGTTTCTTCTGTCATCTTTAACATTTCTAAACTAGTAACAGTGGATGCCAGGGAAGTTATTGAATAGGGGGAAATTATTCTAGAGAGATCTGATTCAATGCTCTCCCTCTATAGCACCCATTTCTGCCACTGGCAGAGACAGAATACTGGGCTAGTTGAACCTTAGGCCAACCCAGTATGGCATTTATGATGTTCTTATGTTCTTTTTGCCATCACAATTTTTATGTTGGCACAAGTGTTGAGCACATAGATGTCACTACTTTTTGTTGTGCTACAAAAGGTACTAATAAATTGTGCCACTTTATTGCAGCCAACATCTATTGTATCTGTGGTCGTAGAGTTCAGTCTGCCCAGAGCTGCCTGCACTCTCCTGCCACCCCAGGCAGGTACTTCAGAGGCTTGAGGGGCCCAATCCTGCATACCCCAGGAAGGATCAGACCCTTCAAGCCTCCAGAGCATCTGCCTACTCTTTTCTGCTTACAGAGATGCACCCCAGAGTTGTCTCCACATGCAAGAAAGGCCCATGTGGGTCCAGGTGCAGAGGCATGGGACAGAATCTCAAATACCTTGTGCCTGTGTGCCATAACCCATGCAGAGGCATGGGTCAGCATAGGTCCCAGCAGGACTTTGGGAAAGGGGCAGGAATTGGGGAAAGGGGCACAGGAGCCAGGAAATCCCTGGTGCCCAGTACACACCTGCTGGGCCCCATGTTGACCCATGCCTCCACACGAAGCACAGATCAGCACATGTCCTGGCATGGAGGTGTGGGGCACAGTGGATTCCCTGGCTCCCACACATGACCCAACCAGTTCTGGGGCCCACGCTGATCCATGTTTCAGGAGGAGACTTCAGTCAGTGCAGGTCCTGGCATGGAGGCATGGGGTACTAGGGATTCCTCAACTTCCACACTGCCCTGTGCTGGGATTCATGCTGCCCAATGCCACCACGAGGCATGGATCAGCACAGGTCCTGGCAAAGAGGCATGGGGTAGCGTGGGGGCCAGGAAATTCCTGGTGCTCCATCCCTCCATGCCAGGACCTGCATCAGCACAGGACTCAACACAGGTCCCAGTAAGGAGGCACAGGGCCCCAGAAATTCCCCAGCTCTTCCACCTCCTTGCCAGGACCTAAACCAACCCATGCCTCAGGTGAAGGCATGGGTCAGCATGGATCCCAGCATGGGGTGCTGCAGAGTGGCACAGGAGCCAGGGAATCTTCAGGACACCATGTCTCCATGTTGGGACCCACACTAGCCCATGCCTCCACCTGAAGAACAGGTCAGGCAATGAGCCAGGGAATCCTCATTGCCTGACACCTCCTTGCTAGGACCCACGCCATATTGCATTTTATGGAGGAGGCACAATCCAGCATGGATCCCTAACTGGAGTCACAAGGTCCAGGGATTCCCTGGCTCCTGTACCATCATATGCCTCCACTCCAGCCCATGCCAGGACCTGCACAAACCAGTGCCTCTCCATGTGGCACAGGCTAGTGTAGGGCCCAGTGCAGGACAGCAAGGGACCCTGGGATCCTTGGGCAGAGATGTGGGACAGGGCATGATGTGTGTGTCACCCAGTAAAGCAGATCAGTTGTGACAGGACTTGGGCACAGGAACCAGAAATGAATGTGAGCCACTGTTGGTTTTCTTAAGGTTTCTGAAATTATGCTTGCAATTTTTACATGAACAGCTGTTTCTCTATGCAAAACTCCATATCTGCAGATGTAATTAACTTTTTGTTTGGATGCATGTATAAAATAATATTCTTGCAAAATTTGTGCACATACATTGTGGGCTCTTTGAAATTGTGGCCCCTTTTCTTCCTAATTCTGCTATACAGTTTCTCTCCAATGAATCCCACTCTGACATTATACTAGAACAAATTGTGCTGTGAGCAATAGTATTCAAGCTACACATAGTATCTGAGACAGATGTTTACTTTTTCATATAACAGCTGCATAGTGAAACAAGTTTTTCATAGAATCGCCCACAGTTGCAAAGATAGATACGGTTATCTGCTCCAATGTATCAGGCTCAGTTCATGAATTAGGATCTTTACATGCTCTACACCCCAAGCGCTAAGAAGCTGTCAGATTCTCTGCCCTTTTGTACAACTACAGGTCTGTGCCTCCATGCAGAACACCCATTCCAATCTTGATTATTTTTATTATCTCTGGACATTGAATGGGAAGAAAGAGGCATGAAGCAAAATCATGATCTTGTGTGAGTCAGTGGCAAAATTTCAGTTGACTCATGTGGGATGAGTATTATATCCTGAGTGCATTGACTTTCCACTTTTCAAAAATGTCCACTGATTTTTTTTTATTATTATTTTTTTATTTCAATCCCTTTATTTTATCCTTCTCTGTCTTCAAAATCAGGAATTTTCCAAAAGTGACTTATTTATTTGAAAACATCTGATTATATAGATGTAAAAAAAAAATCTTGTGACTATGCTGCTTGGTCAAAATAGTATTGCAATGCCTTCTCCCCAGTAGACTGAAAAATCATGATTCATCAGTGAACAAAAAAGAAGGCAAGAAACAAATCTGTATTATTGTGCCTAGAAAAGAAAGAAAAGTAAAATGATGAGTGACAAACTCATGAAAGTAAGATAGGTAAGAAGACTGAAGCATGAAAAAGCACAAGAAAGAAAGGATTGACAAATGGAGAGGGAAAAGAAGAAAGAGGAATAAAACAGAAAAATGGGATAGCAGTCAAGGGAACAAAAGAGAAAAGAAAAAGGTAGGGTGGTGGAACATATCAGAAGAAAGAATTTTTAATGACTAAGAATAAAACAGGAAGGCAACAGCAACAAAGGCTAAATACAGACATTCAAAAAGCCTGAGGCAAAATTGATCTTAATTAAATGGTTTTCTGTAAGCGGTATAGGTTAGATTATGAGCAAACAGAACACACATTCACCCTTTGTTGGGGAGGGGGACATGAAGGCTGCCTGTAGTGGCCAAGGCCAGCAGATTGGGGGCACTCCAGCATGCCTCCCAGCAGGCTCCCCGGGCTGCCGAAGACCGGCAAGCACCCAGGCCACGCCTGGTTGGCTGCTGGGCATGGGCAGTCATGCCCCCAACCCACTGCCATGTCATTTGTCGGCTGCAGATGGGAGGCTTGCTTGTTCATGTCTGGCAGGCCAGTCAGGCTCCATGGAGCTGCACCTGACAACAGGGGTACTCCTGGGCTTCATGTCAGGTCTGTGTCAGCAGGTCAGCATCATGGGGTGCTTTGTGATGGTGTGCAGGGACATGGCCTGGGGACATGGGTGCACAGGTGCCAGGACTCTCGCGTGGGAAACAGATACCTCCCTTCCCCACTCCCACTGCCTGTCTGGGGCTGACAGCTGGCCAGAGGCAGGAGGTGGGGCTGCGGAAATGGTCTTTTCTGGAAACGGTCTGTGCTGAGGTGGCTCTAGGACAGCTCAGGGGCAGGGCCCTCTGGATGCTTGCCCAGAGCAACTGAGTGCAGGGTGAGTGTTAGCGCACCTCCCTGTGAAAGGGAGCTAGTGGGCAGCCACAAAGGAGCCTGGGATGCACGTGGACACCTACCTAACTTGAATTGACAGGGGTTCTGGTGCTGAAATTCAATGCACCAGTATAACCAAAATGGATTAAGTTTGAGTGCATGTCAACCCAAGTCTATCTTCGACAGGGTTCTGCAACTTTTAGACCAGTCTATGTGCAGTGAACTTCCATTCTGTTACAAGTTTAGAGTGCTTTCCGATTACTTAGACCACTAAAAATGTAATGTCTGTACCTGTCCCAAGAGGGGAAACCTACAGAACTGAGTGGCTAGTTTTTCCTGGAAAGATTGTGTAAAACAATTTAAATTACAATTTTATGTTAAGTTATTTTAACTAAATGTCTTTGGTGTGAAATATTTCAGCCAGCTTTAATATATATAGCAAGTAATTTCTACCATGGAGTCAGTTGCTTGAGCATGCTCTTTACATTTCCTCTCTGGCATCCACTAACCAATCTCTCCTAAGACTTATTTTGGCATATTAAAAGGTTTCAAACACTGACCACTTGGGGAAAAAAAGTTTCCTCAAAAAATGACATTGACTCAAACCCTCAAATAGGCAGGTCACTTTTCTGCATCCGGCACTGGCATAGAATACTGTATCTGACAGGTTTAGGCTTGGGGAAATCATGCTTTATTTCATGCAAAATGATATATATATAGCTTTCTAATAATACACCCACACTTTCTTTTAGCTGTAGTTTCTATAAGGTGTACATTTGTTGGACTTCAGAACAGATACATTGTTATATGTAGGAAAGGTTTTTAGATTTTTTTTAAGGTTTTTGACATTTTTTAGTTATTTTTGTCTCCCTTTAAACCCTGAACAGTTGAATTCATCAGAAGTGAAGGGTTCTAGCTTTACGTGCTGAGGCATACAACAACTACTCTAATAATTTTCTTTTAATCTCTGTGAAATATGTTGGAATATTTTTCTCCCATAAAATAAAAAAAGGGATAACTTATCCCTTGATCCCCCTCAGACCTTATACAATAAATGAGAGTATAGGTTATTAAAATGGCTTTATTGACATGAATTGGGGGCGACTGATATAATTCAAATATGCTTACACAATTCATAACAATAAAACTTTTATATAATAACATCATGTATTACCCATAGATACACATGCACAAGTGCAAAACTCAGCTTCTGAACTAATCAAGTCACCTTGCAGTAATCTCATTTTAAACATAATTGTACAGGTGCAGGAATGTAGCCAGTTATGTACCAGCCCTCACATAAGGACTAGATCATGCCTTCAGACAAAAGATGGTGCATAAACTGAACCATCCAAGACTATAGGAGTCACTGAGTCTATGAGACAACCCTGGAGACGCTGCCTTTTCTGCTTCTCCTTTTGTCCCAGGATGCATGGTAATTTGTTGCTGGGCTATAAAAACAGCTAATCTAAAACATGATCTCTATTCTCCAATATCATGATAACGGAGCAACACCAAGCCTCCATCCTTTCCTGTTTTAGAGAACCCACTTATACTTGTGCCTCAGACCAAGGGGCTGAGTAGCACAGAGAGGTCTTGAAGAGAGGCTCTTAATCTCCGGTGTAGTCTGGAGAAGACTCTTACCCTGTGCTTCCAAGTATTGGTTTTCTTTCATATGGGCTCTTCTTAAGAGACAGGCTAACATGCAAACTGAAGTGAATTCAAAAGCCTGGAGAAGCTAGCTCATCAGAAGCCAGATCTCCTGCAAACTGTTTACAGCAGTTTTAGAAAGAAGCACATGGAGTGCAAATTAGTGCATGTCATATAAATAATGGCTTTCATGCCTCATTGCAATTGTAGTATTTAAACATCCTTGTCTTGTGAGTAATTTCCTAGTTTCACTTTGTGTGAAGGCATGAATACAAGGAAAGCAGTTTTTCTTCCCCTATCCTACCCCCTCCCCTCTGCCTTTTTAAGACTGCTAATTTCAATTCACAAACACTGTTGGAGCCTGCAATTCCAATTTTCTTTTCACAGTATAAATGAAAACTGAGCACTGAAAATGGTCAGATTTTTCCCTTTAAATTTAAAAACCAGTTTTAAACGCAGCCATGACTTCTAATAACTTTCAACCCCATTATGACACAATGTAGGTCTGTGACCAGTTGTGATTATTTCACAAAAATTTTTTCATAGGTGTGGTAGAAAAGGATTTGAAAAATCAGTCTCCCCTAGTTGGGTCTATGAGATAATCCAGAAAGACTGGGCAAAGGCTGTTAATGAGGAAAAGTTCAATATACACATCTTGTCACTTGTTTTGAGAAAGAATCCTTGCAAGATGGTATGACATATATTTCCTGGCAGTGGGATGAAATATATTGCACATCCAACAGTTTTATGTTCTCCTTTTGCTCCTCACTGAATTATCCCCAGCTCAATAAAAGAAACTTCAATTTGTATGTGTGGCTTTTTATTTCATAAAATTTGGGGCCTTTTGTTATCTTACATCCAGACAGTTGATGTGGAGATATGCTTTTTACTTCAAATGAAACTGAAGTTTCACGCAAAAGAGGAGCCAGGGTGATAGTTTTGGGTGTCTTTGAAGTATCAGTATATAATACCATCGTGTTTTACCCATAGATACACATGCGCAAGCGCAAAACTCAGCTTCCAAACTAATCAAGTCACCTTCCAGTAATCTCATCTTAAACATAATTGTACAGATGCAGGAATGTAACTGAGCACTTAAATGGAGACTACATAACACAGTTATGTACTCTTCAGAGTACCAGAGGTTATCCATGGACACCTCTGCATCTTGCACTCACTGCTGTGGGAGCAAGATAGCCAACCCAAGACCGTTTTGTTTTTTTTCCTGACAATCTGCAAAATTTTTACTGACAACCAAACCTTTTTACCTAATGTAAATGTAACCCTTCTTATGGCCCCTCAATGGGGCCAGATTCAACAATAGAGAATTAACACCACCTTTTAACACAGTCCTACATGACTGCAGCAAGGGTTTACAGAGGGCTGCCTCCACCTCGGGAGACCCCTGCTTACCCCATGCCCAAGGGCCCCTGACTACATGCCACACCATGATGCCCTCGCCCATCAAACCCCCTCACCCTTACCTCATCAACCATGCTCGCCCCATCCCAGCAGGTATCCCCACCCAGTGCTTCTTCCCCACTCCGAGGCCCCCACTTGTGTCCCCACTACATCACCCCCTCCATGTCTAACTCTGTGCCTCAGGCTGCCCAGCCCCATCTACCTTTGAGGTGAGAAGCCTTTACAGGCAGCACAGGCCGATGCAGCAAGTGGCTAGGAGAGGGGGGCTGTAGATGCTCCTCTAGGCTACAAAGCCCTGTGAGAATGCTGTCTGCTGGGCTCTGTGCATCCCTTCCACATTCTCTGCAGCAGCAGTGACAGGGGAGCAGGCTGTGAGGAAGCTTACCTCTCCTTCCAGCCTCAGGTCACCAACCTACCCTTTGCCCCATTTCCCCTTTTCCCCAACCTCTCCTTCCACCCCTACATGCCATTTTTGTCCCTCCACCTTCTTTTCCCTCCTCCTCCCCCCCCCGCCCACTTACCTTCGCTGCCGTGCTGTCAGACTCCATTCCCATGTCAGCCTGGAGCATGGCCCTGTCCAGCCCTGTAACAGTGATGCTGGCTCTGTGCTGGTGCTACGGGGCTGGAATGGAGCCATACTCCACATCCC
>NW_005841830.1:2152354-2194046 GCF_000455745.1 Alligator sinensis
GGGGAAGGGGGCCAGGGAGGTGAGGCACGGGGCACAGGAACGGGGGCCTCCAGGTGTGGCAGAGGGGCAAAGGTAGCAGGGGAGCAGGTAGCAGCTGCTGGTATGGCCCCAATCCATGTTAAACGGAGGGGGAAAAAAATTGTCTTGCAATCAAGTAAGTAAGTTGCAGCAAGGAAATTTTAGGTTAGCTATTAGGAAGAATTTTCTCACTAGGAGGGCAGTAAAGCACTGGAACAGGTTACCCAGAGAGGTGGTGAACTCTCCATCCTTGGAGGTTTTTAAGGCCCAGCTAAACAAAGCCTCGGCTGGGATGATCTAGTTGGGGATGGTCCTGCTTTGAGCAGGGGTTTGGACTGGATGATCTCCTGAGGTCCCTCCCAAACCTCATTTTCTATGATTCTGTGGTATTCTTCTAACTGGACAGGTATTGAACCTAATAAATATTCCCCTAACTCCTCTAACAAAATGCTAAATAAAACAAGAATAACATGTTTTATCTGACAGCCATTTTGAAAATGTACTAAGTTTAAATAACATTAATTAAATGGTTGAGTCTTCTTCAGACAGATGGAGTAAGTGAGATAATTGTGAAAACATGCTTAAAATGAAAATATGCCAGCAGGTGAAAGGGATGAATTTAGGTAACATGGAAATAATATTCCTTATGTGCTTTCCCAGCCTTCAGTGTTAGAAGAACTTTCTATATAAGCAAACAGAGAGGTGTCATTTAGTGGACATTAATAGCAAAGTTAATTGACAGCATTTGGCTCAGATGTCTGTATTTGAAAATGAAAGAGTAGCTTTTAGTCCATGAAGTATTGACAGAGTTTATTCAGTTGGTTCCATTATTTCTGAGACAGTAATTAATTTCCCCAAATCACATACAGTAAGATAAGACTTTGTCTCATTTTAGTTCACTATAGAAATACTCAAGAGTCCTTATTCAGCAACAACGCATTGTCTCTTGTAATACAATTAATGACAGGCTGAGCACAGAAGAATTTCCATCTAGTACAGGAGGTACAATCGAGAAACAGAGCTTCTTATAGTCACTGGCTGCTTTGAGATGGACCCCTATTGCTTAGCAAGTTGACATACACCTTGGAATGGCATTATTTTGAGGAAAAAAATAATACTTTTCAAAGGAAAAGCATTGTAATGTTTTGAAGTGAAATGTCAAGTCGTTTTCTGTAGCTGTAGGATAGGCCAACTGTAGTATCTTATAGCAGATGAGAGCTACTACACAATAATATAAAAGTAAAATAGTTCCCACTGCAAAGCAATCACTAACATGTTTTACAGTTTTCTGAAACTCTTCTTTCATCCAGAGAAAAAAAAATCTTGGTATATTGTGTGTATATTATATGGCTATAGTACAGCATAGTATATATTATGAAATATAAACTATACTATACCCATACATATATAATACTTATACATTAAACTAGGGAAACTGCTAGGGAGTAATGTTTTAAAAATAATAATATCAGAAACTAATGAATGAATTATGGGTTATGCCAAGCACAAAATGCTCCCTCGCACATCAAAGCACCCCCCTTCCCTTCCCCCCCCCCCCCCTTTTTTTTTAATTGTCTGCTGGATGTCTGTGCTGGCTGCTGTTTTCAGTTCTGGTTGTCAGAATGTGTTACCATTGTCTTACCAGCATTAAAAATCTCTGTGGCATTATTCTTAATTCAATGTTTTAAAAAAGAACTTCACATCTTGTCTGTGCACTGTTAAAGCAGGCTATAAGAAATAACATCCTTTTGTACACCCCTGGCAAAAGGTTTGCTGACAATTAATGTACTTTTCTAAAATGCATGTTGGAGGGGTGGCTTGATAAGCGCACATTATGCATGCATTCTCATCCTAATATGCTTAGTAATACCTTAGTTAACATTTATATTATACTGACAGAGTTTTCAGCTATGCATAAATATTTAAAATGGAGTTTTATGACCCAACTTCATGTCTAATGATAGTATTCTGCCCTACTCAGTGGGAAACCTAAGGCCAGTTCCCCATCCTCCTTTGAAATGCTTGCAGTCAGTCAGTGCTGGGAGTGCCATGGGTACTTTATTTCTTATGGTTTTGGAGACACTGGTATAACTGTATATAAAAATATCAAGGCAACCCCATCTTTTTAATCTAGGACACAACTGATAAATATTAAAAGAGAATCACCTTGCACACCCATGTATGCAGATATTTCATTCATGTTAACATACCTCTCATCTTTCAATGAGATACAGTAAATAAAACAATAGGGATGGCCATTCATGTAAGATAAAGGGGTGAGTTCATACAGTGAATAGAACAAATACACAAACTGATCTACTAAATTCAGAAGTTTGTATAACAGACGAGTGTTTGAAAAGTATTGCCCTTGCTTAAAAGTAGAGGACAGAGCTATGTAGTGCTCTGAAAAAGAGAAAAGTAGCAAGGACGTAATGTGGAAGAGGAGTCAAAGCCTCTAAGAGGGAGTGGAGAAGCAGGGGTACTTGATTAGAGATGAAAAGAAGGGAGACGAGGACACAGGATCCATGTGCCTGTTGTACCTATTGCTGGTATTTATTTGAATTAGGTATGGTCTGCTTAATTTTTCCATCCTGTTCATTAATCCACGTTAATTACTATTTTGCTGTCTTGATATACATAGCATCAACTTTTTGTTCTTTACTGCACCAAATAGAAAACATATGTTTGGCTGAACAGTCTGTGATATGGCCTCTAGCAAGAGAGTTAGCTCCAGTTTTCTTCAACAGAACACGTCACACCAGCTGAGGATCTGGCCTGCATTTCTGAAGTCAGTTTTTTTTTGGCAGGCACAGATCACTGTATTGGTAAAATCTGTTTTTTCCTGTGATTCTCATACTAGAGAGAGCTGCTGTCAAAAATGAATATGCCTCCAAGCATCAGTGTTTAGTTATCCTGGTGCACCTGTTATTCCAAAGTATTTAAGGACTCTGCAGTAAAAATGAAGACAATAACACAAATTGAGGGTTTCTTTGCTCTTTTTTTTAAAGCCTGTTCATTCAAACAGATAGACATGAAAGAAACTGACTGGTGATCAATACCCCCAATATTTCAGAGTTTTTCAATAACCAAGTCATGGGTGTGGCATATTTCAGATGGGTACTTTTGCCTGAAGTAGTGAGCTCCGCTAGGCAGATATACTGCTGTAGCAGGTACATATGACTGCAACTTTTCAATATCTAATCTTGGTAATAACCTCTCCCTTGTTTTATCATCTACCTACAGCAAATCCTACCAGAGCAGGAGGAAGAGAGTATCCTGGCCCATCGGAGGTGATTCGTGAATCCAGCAGCACAACAGGCATGGTAGTTGGCATCGTAGCGGCAGCAGCACTGTGTATCCTAATCCTCCTGTATGCCATGTACAAGTACAGAAACAGAGATGAAGGTTCATACCATGTAGACGAGAGTCGAAACTACATCAGTAACTCCGCACAATCCAACGGGGCTGTGATTAAGGAAAAACAGCCCAGCAGTGCTAAAAGTTCCAACAAAAACAAGAAAAATAAGGATAAGGAATACTATGTCTGATCCCAACATCTAAAAGAACACTTGTATAGAAATAGTCTTCATTTTATCTGAGACATAATACAAACTTATTTACTTTACTTTTTATGAAGCACATACAAAACAAACAAACAAAGACAAGACAGGGAATGCAGTCAGAAAGGAAAGACTGTTTTTAAAAACAAGCATTTCATGCTCTTGTTTTTCAGAAACAGGAGTCAATACATTCCCTAGCATCCACAGTGTTTTCATTTACTCTGCCTGTCTTTATGTTGCTGGAACATTTCTGAGAGACAATGATGACACCATGCATTCATAAAGCAAGGAGTATTACTACGACATCAAGGCACAATATGAAACAAAACCAATAAAAAACACAAAACAGAAAAAAAAAAAGAAAAAAAAGAAGCTACCTATGATTCCGGATTTAGCCAAAGTGCTAGCGCTTTCTTGAGAAGTAAGTTAGTCTTATTGCCAGAGAAGACTGTCATTATACACAGTGATTCAGCGAGCAAACACAAAGAGTTTGCCATCTGGTGCAGTGAAGCAATGATTGGAAACTTGCATTTGGAAACAAAGTGCTGGCTTTTCTGAAGACTTGCGTTAAAACACTTTCAAAAAGCCCCTTTCTGGTTGTGAGGAAAATAGTACGGAGGCCTTATTTTCAAAAACAAAACAAAAAGTATGGAATATAAGGCACATTTTCACAAAAAAACAAGAGGGCATAGATGCAATCATTGGGAAATTTTCATGCACGCTTAATATGTTATTACATATGTTTATATAAAAACACATCTATATGTGCTTTCTGGACTGTGATAAGTGATGTTTTATAGCCTGTTGTATAGAAAATGCAAACTATATCTGCTCTTCGGCCATTTTTGGTAAACTCAATGTTATAAGTGTTGCTAGGTATAGAAAGTTTTATGACATCTGGAGCAACAGACATATTTCAGTTTTTTGCAGCCATTATAAATTGTCACAATTTTCTTCCTTTTTTATTTTAAATTTACAGTGTGGTGATTATACTAAGGGGGATGTGTATGAATGTATATAAGAGTCAGCTAATTTTTTTCTTACCTGTACAGCCTCTATTCTGTTGCAATTCAGTTTTAGTAGTTTGTATGAAAGAAGTGGATTAGAAAGAAAAAATATATATATATCTATTGTATTTTCCTCTCCCCTCCTATCCCCAGTTCCTGCTTCCTATACATGTCAATTTAGTTAATCAGGATCACCAGTTTTCCCTGAAATATTCCACATCCATAAACTAACTGAGTATTTAGTGACTTAAAGTGACCTTTTGGCTCCAATCAAAGTTTAATCATTGGGCAGCATCTTTTGTTTTAAAGAAATCATGCTCCCTGGGAAATGATGAAAGCTTTGGGAATCTTAATTATGAATCATACAGCATGTATCTGGCATTCTGTTGTATGTGTGATAACCACTACACAGGTGAGCGGTATAAGACCTAAAAGTTTGAGTCCTTCAGATTACCCTGGCTACTTCAACTGAGGAATCCCCCAACCCTATCCCCCATAAAAATAACTTGATGCGCATGCTAAACATTTTTTTTTTTAATTGTGCATTTTGTCATAAGAAAAGAAGTATTTTTAGCTAAGTTTATTCTATAGTATTACAAGGTACCATAACCACACACTGAAATATAAGTTGAGCACTGATCATATTTTAAAATAATACTTAATTGTTTTCTCTACATATATAAATAACACTACTGCATTTTAGTTAAACATATTAAATATGATAATGTTATGAATTTACACATTAAGGTTTTTTTTAATGTTGTTTCATTGGGTTCACAGCAATAAATCACAGAGTAACATTTTACGTATATGGAAGCTCAAAGGGAATATGTTAGGCTGAGAAAGGGTAGTTCAATAGAAATCAACTGAATCACTAGGCGGCCTCCTGGGAGGAATATAGATGTTCACACTTTACAGACAGGAAGAAAGAATTTAAAATTAGCTTTGAACAGCAGGGGCAACACATCTTCTGGTGTGTTATTCACTGTAGCTGATGAAAAATGCTGGGTATTGGTACAGCTATCTATCTTGGACACAGAGTGCTTTGGAAATACATGTCGCTGACATGAGAGTGCCACTCTCAGAGGTCGCCAGACAAACCGAGGTATGTATTATACCATATTTGTAAGGGATTTTTCTTTCCATGAGCATTTGCAGGAAGTGGAGGTAAGGTTGTCTGACAGGGTCTTTTTTTGCTTGTTTGGCAGTTTGTTTGTTTGTTTTTAAACGCTGTTCAAAATCATCTCTTTGATTCATTGTTCACTTGTGGCACTCTTAACTTCACCCATCTTTGTTAGTCAGCTGTACTCAGGGAAAGCTAGGGAATAGGTATGCTGAAGGCCAATATTTAAATCATGAGTTTTCAGCTAGTGGGAGTGGGGGTGGGAGGGAAGAAGTTGACTGCCAGATAATGTTTAGAACTGAGATTTCCAGGGCTTCGAGATATGTGGAAGGACAAAGATGAGCTGAACAAAGGAGTTCTGCAGTATATGGTTTGGGCAGGTGGATATGGTTCTTTATAGCTTGATGTGGATTGTTGCAACCCAAGTAGCGTGACCAGGTCACCTGTCAAGCAGTTAATGTGCCAATAGGCAGACGTTTTAACTAAATAATGACATCAAAGAATAAAAGATATGCAACTGCTAAACAAATACATTTTAACACTGTTTCTGGAAGTTCTCTTTTTTTCTCTTTGATTTCATGATTTAATGAAGAACAAACACAGAAGTATCAGTTTCAGAAGCTTCAATAACTGAATTAAAATTCCTTTATGTTAAAACTACCTAACAGAAAATTGGATCCCTTCTGTATAATAATCTAATTTGTTGATTGTGATAGCTTCATTTCTATTACTGTATTGTATTGCTTTTTTTTAACAAACCACTAAAATAATGTGCAAAATGATTCCAAACCCAAAACATCAAAAAGAGGCCCAATGCCCCTAACCTTATAGTGCTTTCTGTGATAGATATTTACAAATTTTTTGATTTGTTGCAAGGCCAATTTATCCATTATTGGAAATGCTAAGCAAGTGGAATTTACTGTTTTGTTAATAAAAATGTTTCTTAATACAACTGTTGACTTTTTTTCTTTTCTTACCTTTGCTTTGTGTCCCATATCTGTTAGAAGACATTAAAAACAAGACACTTTGAAATAACAGGATTTTGTGCTAACTGCAGCCCAGTTGTGCAACTATTGTGGATGTTCACAAGCACTGATTCACAAGTGTTCTGCAGATGTTAAGGGAATGTCAAAGTATTGATCAGCATTACCTAGTGGTTCTCTTTCTGTGCCCTGTGATGCCAGTTAGAGCTGTTTGGAATATTCCCAACAAACACAATTAATGCCTTTTTAACCATATAATTATTTAACTATATATGTGTGTGTGTGTTTGTGTGTGTTTGTGTGTGTGTATACGGATGGATGTATATGTGTGTGTGTGCGTGTGTATTATATTGCCTTTTGTTCAAAACATGCTTCAAAAAAATGAAAACCAATTATTGGGGGGGGGTTGCAAATACAGATGTTTTATCTCCCTCCTTTTTTACTCCCCTTGTTTTTCCTCCTTTTCCAATGGAAAGCGGGTGGCTAAAAGTAGGGAATGAGAGCAAAATTTAAGTGTGCAAAAGTTTGGATTTTGCTTGGTTGAAAAGTATTAAGTACTAAAGTAATAAAGTACTAAATTCCTTTTGGTAAATATATGTATCAGTTTTCAACTGGTACTAGTTCTGAAGGCCTTTGGTGCCTAATTCAGAAGTAACAAGTGAAGTTACACATTACATTTAGACCATACTAAATCTGTGGAATATTAAGCAGTGTTAAAATAAGAACATGTTATGAGCAGTCCCGCATTGAGGGTTAATACCTTTTTGTGCACAGCTCTGACTTGTCACTAGAAGACTGGCAAGCAGAGGTGCGGCTAGGAGCCAGGACACCTGGGTTCTGTCCCTGATCTGCAGAGGTGGGGGTTGGAAGCATGCCTCCTGTGATGCTAAAGAACTGAATATTGCTCACTTTATCTCCATGGAGCAGACTGAAGTTACCCGTACAGAATCTATTTACCATCGCCCAGAGTTAACCCTCACCTGAAGTGGCTTAACTTAGAGATGCTCAGAGAGCAGTTGGCATGAGTTAACGGGCTTTAACATTGAGATGCTCACATTTAAGTGTGCTTAGTATGGTCCAAGTGTAACATGTAACTTCACTCTAATTTCAAATATATCAGTAGTCCCCTTGTCTTCAACTCGATTATTCATCTGGTTAGTTAGATGCAGGGTTAAGGACTTCATTGAGCTAATGTCATTAAAACAATATAGCTCTATTATATTTTATTTAGAAATGTATTTTATTTAAAAAAAACTATGAGCCTTAACTGCTTTAAACTTGGTAGCTATTATATGGCTTTCATAAATATGGCTTATTTTGTATTTAGGAACTTGGTTTATATTTCATTAATTAATTGGAGGAATTGTAGCAAGAGCAAATTTTGTCTCGTGGTCATATACTACACTTCCATGTACACTTTATTTATTTATTTCTCTTATTCACCTGTGTTCCACTCTCCCTTTCACAAAAACGAATGGCCTCTCGGCACCCATTTCATCAGTCATTAGTTTGGTGTTTAAGTGCTGGCTTCCATAATCAATCATCACTGCTGCCAAGTAACTAGGGTTTTACAAGGTGAGAAAACTTAGGAAATGAAAGCAGAGCATTCTGACATTTTATAAATAACAGCTGCTTGGTTGGGCTTCTCACTGTACTTTGTATTCCAACATAGCAGTTTTAAATTGAGGACCTCAAATTTCCCATTAAATCCCCTCAATTCACATATTGGTTATTGGAATTCAAGAGGACCCTAACCATGGTTGTGTTCATTTGTCACTCAAACTTGATGCATCTTCTAAGAGTGTGACTAACCCGGTGTAAGTATTCACCAGTTGACTAAGAATCTTAAAGCTCTAGTTCCTGCAGTCCAGTGTTTACATGTTTACATGAAAAAAAATATAATATATTTTTAAACATTTTTATTTAAAAATAAATATTTATCACTTTCATGGTTACAAGGCAAAGTTTGAAAATGTCACTCTGAGGGCTCAGGAAACAAAGTAATAATAAAAAAACCCCCCTCAAAACAGATTGTGGAGGGGGAAAGAATCCCATTCACTGTAAGGAAATCTCATGTTCTGAAGATTTATTTTGTTGTCATGAAGTCGGATGAGAATTTTATTTTTTCTCATTGGTTGGCTAGTTTTATGGCTGTCTCCAAATGAAAAAATATGTCCCCTTTCCTGAAATAGGCAAAATCTTCGAAAGGAGCCAAACCACACTGTTTAGGCTACAGCCCTCATCTCAACATCCAGGTGGTCCTCCTTCCCTTTTCGGGGATGCTTGCTTGTCCAGGTCCTCTCCAGGCCTCCTCTCTTGTGATCCCTCTTCAGGCTTCTGCATAATACCATTTCCCTTTAATAAAGGCCTGATGGGGTATCTCCACAACTTTCAAAAACCATAGATCTATCCACAGTAACATCTATTCACCTCTAAGTTGGGCTGACTTATCTTATCTAAGGAAAAATAGAAGATCCACCATAAGTGGCACACACACAGACACTGCCATTCTTAGAGAACACCAGACTCCTAGTCAATAAATTATCTTTCAGTATTTCATATTATTACATAGGAGTTTTAGAAATCTGAAGGCCATTAAACCATATCTGTCCTGGAAGTAACATATATCATTACATTGCTAAGAAGCTCAAAAACTGCATAAATTGCTGCTTGAACTGTTTTGGAATTATCTGTTTTGATTAAATTAACCTGGGCGGGAGGGGGGAGGAACTTTGGCAGCCAGAATAAAATGTTACTGATTATTATGAATAGCCCCCAAACCTTACCATTGGAACTATCATGAAGCCATCTGAAATGCCAAGATAGTCTTTTCTGATGCTAATGTTAAGGTGTCTATGAAAGTTCCCTGCTTTTCATAGGTTCATAGAGAGCCTACTCTTTACTACAGAAAAATATTGCAAACTAACATCTGCTGCAAGACCATTTTAATAAAAAATGTTCCCAATGAAATTATGCAAAATTAAGCTTAGGGATTTTTCAGTTGAAAATAACACAGGTTGATCCCTTAGAGAATAGAAAATTGAAATAAGTCAGTGAATGACAGGCATTTCATCTACACTTTTACAGCAGCCCTGCATAAAACTTCAATCTGCAATATAGCTGTCCAAATGGACAGGCATTTCTGCGGTATAACAGGTGGCCATGTAACTATACACGTGCCCAATGCCTGCTCTGATGCATGTTAATTAGCACATTTCAGAGCAGACTCGATTAACTGAATCTGCTGAAGCATGCTAATTAGTATGTTCCAGCACGCCTAGCATCACATGTATTTGGTGTCCCTATGCTTCAAAATGGTGGCAGAGGCACTTTAAAGCTCACCAATTGAGCTTTAGTTAAAGTACCCCCACTGCCATTTTGAAGTGCAGGGCGCAGAATACATGAGATGCTGGAGGCACTTTAACTAGAGTGGCTCCCCAGACCACCTCTAATTAAAGCACCCCCCTCCTCCCCCACAACACCAGAGTATGTGTAAAGAAGCTCGTAACGATCTGCTTCTGTTTTCCAGGAATGTTTCAGTAGAAAGTTAATGGGAAGTGAGCCAGGGAAAATCTAAAAGAGAACACATGTCCTGCACCATAGGAGACTGAAGTATGCACATCAGTTATTTAGCCCAAGGTTTAAAGCAGCAGAGTACACTGGCAGCAGAACAGGATAGTTCAATGAAAACACTGAACCAGTCTAATAATTGTGTCTGCATGTCAAAAATGTTTGGGCACCTTTGCCTTCAGCTCTATCACATACCGACCTAGGCAATTCTTTACTGCTGAGTAGTGTAAATGAAAGAAACTGGTGGTCTGAGTCCCAAATCCATATCCAAAGCCCAACCACCAAGAAGTGCCTTGCTTAAGTAGGCTCAACACAAGAATATAGAATCTTTACTACCCTCTTAATCTTGCAGGTGATTTTCACTGTTCATGACCGAGACTCAACATGGAACAACATGGAAAACATGGCCTTGCCACTCTCATTACTTTTATATGGAAATAGAGTTGGGCAAGATATCTGAGCTTTTAGAAAATTGAAACATTTTGAATTTTTACCTTCCAAAGACATTCTAAGCTTCAAAACAATGAAGCGGAGAAAAGACTTCAGGCTGCTTGCATTATTTGCTCTACATTTTCACTCTCTTTGTATAAATTACAAGAGGATTAAGGTTGCATATCTACCCACTCAAAAGTTAGGAAATACCAGAATTAGGTTAGTCTGTGTCACCTTACTTCAGCCCTCTTGTGTACCACCATTATTTATACCATTTTGACATGCAATTGTAATTTTCTTATTCAGAACTGGTGTCTCATTCAGTGCACCAGATGGGCAGTGTTCACCCAATGGGTAGCCATTTAATAGATCTTGTTGTCCTTGTCATTCAGTATGTTCGCACAAGCCTTGCTCATGTCACACTATTCAAAGTTTTTAGTGAAAACAAATATCGATTTTTTTCTGGGATATTTCAATGGCATTATCATCAGAGTATCTGAGTGCATCACAGACATTAGTGGGTGATCGCATCATTCCTGTGAAGTTGATGGCAATGGTGTTATCTCTATTTTGTCTCCATCATCTCCAAGTAGAAAATTTAGGCCACGTGTTCACAAATTTTGGGGATCCAACTTGACATACCAAGAGCTTATCTCTCATCAGAACATAATAGAGTGATGCGTTCAAAAGACAGATCCTTCAGTTGGAGCTGTGGACATTCAGCACTTCTGCAAATTTAACTCTTGATGTATTTTGGACACCCAGAAAATGAAGGACAGCTGAGTTTTCTAGAATGCAGTTTCCTAAGATTTTTTTTCTGTAAAAAACTCCAACACAAGCCAAAGAAATCCAGAATATAGAAACACAGTGACCACCCCCCAAATCAACTGCTAGGTAGCAGAGACCTTTACTACGAGGTAATAGTTAAGGATAGCTCAGCAGTCTATTGTTATCAAAAGACAAGGCATGACTGAGATTGAGACAGACATTTTGTTAGTGGGTTACATATCCATTTGCTGACAGCAAAGGAATGAAGAGACTGAGGACTCCTGGATTCACTTGCAGGTGCTGTGAGTAAGTCTCTCCAGTGATAAACTTTTCTCCCCCACTTTCTTCCCAATCTGTTTTTCCCCACACTCCTATTTCCAGCTCCTATTATTGGCAAACTACCCATCCCTATCTCTTTCTCCCTATTCAAGGCTCTTACACTTTGCCCCCAGCTCCTTCACCTGTCGCCCTGTCACCCTAGTTCTTATCTTGCCTCAACTTCTCTGTCTATTCTATTTTGTTCCTTGTCTCCCTCTCTTGCTAACTGGCACCCTGTTTTTCTCCCTGAAGTCAAGTCAAGCTGTTTTTAATGAATTGGCTCCATCTGGGTACTAGTAACAGAAACATTATGGATAGTTGCAGGGGCAGATCCAGGATTTGGCAAAGCGGGGGCTGGGAGCAGCAACCCCTACTGCAAGGGTGATTGCACCCTTCTCCCAGGTAGTGCAGGCAGACTGTACCCTAGGACTTTTTAAAGACCTCCAAACAGCTAAGAATTCCCCCACTTTCCTCTCCAAGCTCAAAAGCACATCCTCCTGCTCATCCCTGACTCAGTTTTTGCACTGCTGCTGCTTTTCTCCTGGTTTGAAGATTGTGAGCCCAGCCCCCATGTGGCCTGGCTGCAGCAGGCAGGAGCAGCTTTGAAGCTCCAGGGACAGGAGTTCCCCAGCTCCTGGGAGAGTGGAGAAAGCAGCGGCAGCAGCAAGTGACGGGGATGAGCACTGAAGGGAAGGGAAGGGGGATTCTCACCTGCTTTGGAGACTTAAAAAAAAATTCCCCCAGAGGCTCCCAAGGTACAATCCAGTCTGAAAGGGGATTGCAGTCGTGCCACTGCATCCCCTCTGGATCTGTGCTGGGTAGTTGATAGAGAATCTCTCTTCTCCCAGTGAGTGTGGTCCTCCCCATCTGGGAAGAGCAATTAGATAAAATCCTGCTTTGCCCCTACAGCCCTCAGATGCAGCATACTCAGAGCTTCTCTGCACGGGGACAGTCAGGAACATTATTCAATGCTAACTTACCTTTTAAACTGAATTAATTTATTGTGTGTAGATAAGGTCACTTGTGTAGATAAGGTCACTTCAAATTACAGCAACTTGAGTTCTGAATTGTGCTTTTGCACCTGTGTTTATTAATAAGCTTGAAATGATCGACTTCAGATGAACTTTCCTAAGTGTCCTGGCATACAAGGGAATGAAGCATGCTCAGCACACACTGAAGCTTCAGTTAATTTAACTTCCAGGCCCTAACTAAGCATGTGTCAAAAGGCTTATAATTTGATCAAATTTTTGTGGAACTGTAAAAAAACAAACAAACAAAAAACAAAACAAACCACAACAAAAACCCCTCTAATGCCAGGGTGATTCTCCTGGGCCAAATTTCAAATCTCTGCTCTTTGTATGGTGGAACTAGAGCTTCCCAAAATGTGTTGCACTGGTATGAACTAAACAACATATTCACCTCTAAGATAAATCTAAGGAACTACTGCACTAGCTTAGCTTTAAACATTGAAGACAAGCCAAAAGAAAACAAAACAGCCCATGGGTGACTGGTGCCTCCTGAATCTGGGAGGGCACCATATCACCGATGGGGAGGGGAGGGGGGGTCCCCCAGCAGTGGATCACCAAACCAACTGCGAAACCAGAAGTGCACTTCCACCAGGACTTCCAGTTTCATGACTGGACTTCCAGGGGGTGCACAGCTGATCTCAGGGGCACCCACGTGCATCCCCTACACGTCACCAATGAAACAGCCTGAGAAAGAACCTGACACTTATAAGCTACTGAAAATGATTTATTAAACTGGTGGAAGTGGTGGGCCAGCTTAACAATTGAAGGGTGTTGAAAGCTGCTTCTATAAAAGTTTATAAAAACCCTTGTTATCAATCACTTATCTGATGCTATGGCCTTTTTCATGAAGGCAACACATACAAAGAAAGTTTACAGGTAGAATCAGTGTTTTTCATGGGTAGGGGCTTGAAAATGGAAAGGACCGTATCTATAAGGATGCAACCTAATTGATGCTGATTTATCTGCAAAGAAAGAACTTGGAAAGCATCCAATTTTGTGTGTGTGCTGAATCTGACAGGTATCTAGCAACACACACCAATGCAGAAGTCTTTGATTGTGCATATTTAGGCATTAGGTAACTGCAGCAGTGTTTTGCGTGCCCAGACAGACTGAGCCTGATGTTCTGTTGAGATATCTAAACTCTGACCTTTAGGCAAAGGAGACATTGACTTCCTGCATTTTCTCATAGTCCCCAACCTTCCTGGTATTTCTCTGCCTTCTTTGTTGCTTGAGGATTCAGCATGGGGAGAAATTACTTTTTATTCCTGTAGATCTCCTGCTGTTCCACAAGAGGCAATTGTCTCCCCATGCTCCTGTTCAAGGAGGAGATGCTGATTCAAACTCAGGTTTTCTCACTTTTCCCTAGTCTCTGCTCATCTTGATGAGCTAGCTAGAAGACAGAGACAGCCAGTGAGAGGCCCAGCCAGACTAGTCATGCTGGCATACAATGAGCAACCCATACCTTGTGAGGATCTCCAAAATGTATGGAAGGCATACATAGGAGAAAGTAGAGCTCAACATGTCAATTGGCCAGGGAGACTAACATGGGGAAGACAATGAAACAAGGGAATCCAAAAGGGTGTTTAAAGACCGTGGAGGAAGGAAATTAAGATATGTGATTGAGTAGAGGAACAATCAAAGATGGAAATCCTTAAAAGAAAAAACAGAAGGTCTTACTTCAGGGAACAAAGGAAATGCCACCGACATCTGTAAGTCAGTTTTGCAAATTCAGTTGGCTTGGATTCCTTGCTGGTTTTGCACGGACAGACTGTAGGATCTGCTCTGAGAATTTATCAGGTATTTTTTGCAGGCAGCCGCCTCACCAAGGCTAGCCACACTGACTGGAAACATTGCACTGCGCTTTACACAGGCTGCTCCTTACAGCCATTCAGCTGACAGCTGGTGCAATAGGTGGGAACCAAACTATTATACTGAGCAGTATACCAAACAGAAAGTACATCACAGCAATCTGAAAGGATTTTCAGTGATATCCATTTGGTTTCCAGGTGAGATGTGAGACACTGACCTAGAAAGGACAGCTCTGGTGTGTAAGCAAAGCAGAACATGGCTCATAGTATCTAGCCAGGCACCAAATGGCCAATGGAAAAAATTTTCATCTAAATCTTGAATGCACCTAGGAGGTTTTGAACACTGGAACCAATAACCAAGAAAGGCAGTGGAATCCACAACCCTTAAAGTTGTTAAGTGCACGTTGGAAAAACGCTTGGCAGCTGGGATGGTTTAGACAGGGGCAATCTTGCTGGACTAGATGACCCCTTGAGGTCCCTTCCACCCCTATTTTTTTATTATTCTAATCATGTTTCTTTAGTTTAATTCCCATGCTTCCTTCAGGCTAAGACTGGTTGAGAGATCACTTATACCTCTCTTCATGCTTGTACTTCAGGGATTATATGGGTAAGACAATAGCCTTTCAGTTTCCATTGTCACAAATACAGGCAGTCCTCGACTTACAACATTTCAAGTTACAACGTTTCGCACTTAAAACGTTTATAAATTGACACCCTGTTTCAACTTTCAAGTGTCAGTTTCAACTTTACAATGCTTAATCTGAAGTGATGCCATGCCAGTGAACAAGTTCGCTGTGTCGCTCATCTCCCCGGAGAATATTTGTCCAAATTTCCTTGGACACTTTCTTTAAGAAAGCAGACAAGACTCCAGAAAAACCTGCAGCCAAGACTCCCGAGAAGACTCTAGCCAAGAACCCTTCAAAAAGTCCAACCAAGAGCCTTTCAAAAAGTCCAGCAAAGTCACCTCAAAGAAGTTCTTCCAAATCACTCTGATTGCTATTTACAATATAAATACATTAATGTAGCTATATTACTTATCTATAATTGATCGAGTACAAATTTTTGGGGTATTTTTTGGTGAAAATAGGGTATTGGGTCTTGGTTCAGGAAACAATCCCCCGTTTATAACATTGTTTCTTATGAAAAAAATTGGTTCCAAATTACAACATTTCGAGTTAAGATGCGGTTTTCAGGAACCAATTGTATCGTAAGTCCGAGGAGTGCCTGTATGGCAGTCATTGCTGCAATAGACAAAGTGCCTACACATTTGAGTAACTTTGTCTAAGTAGGGACTGCAAGATTTGACCCCAAATCTATGTACCTTATTAAATACACATATATTTTCTTGCCATTCCTTGTAACAAGTAAGACTGGGATTTTTAGACACTAAATTCCTAAATATCTTTCAAAATCTGGTCCTTATTCCCTTACTCTTCTCTGAAAATTCTAGCCTAAAGTATTTGACTCTCCCTTGCATGACTCTATGCTGAGGTTTTTTACTCTTCTACACTGAGAAGGAACCTATTTCCTCAACATTTACAAAAAGGTCTTGATAACTGGCGTTGCAACAGAATTTTAAAAGCAGTTTTTGCATCTTGGGTGGTGGCAGCCAGGCTGATAGTAGCCACAAATCTTGTGACCCTTTAAATCAGTACCTAGAGTTGGTGCCTTGCTTGCCCACCCCTACTTACGCTATTATGTTACAGCTTTGGGTGAGTTGCACACTAACTGACCTCTACATGTGCTAGAGGTAGGAAAGGATAAAATCACCTGTTGATCTACCCAAGTGTAATTTCTTAAAAATGAGAGCTGAACCCACAATGAAACAGTGGAAGCAAATACCCTTTTCCTTAAGGGAAATTTGAATCCAGACTTTGCAGCTCAGGCCCATCTTCTAATGAAAAATTGGGGTTAATAATGTTTAGCATGAATCTCTGGCCTGATTCCTACTTCCTTTTCACACTTCCCACAGAAATTGCTTTTCTCCAGCAGGAAAGGCCTGATGCATTCCTGGATTTGGTCAGGACTTAATCAGTGGAAAACCTGAGCCAGATTCTCTGGTATTTTCTTAGACCTTCTTCAGTAATCTCTGTAATTACCCCTAGAGCTGTGCTTAAAATGGAAACTCAGTTACGACTTCAGTTATGGAGTAAATACCCTACCATGCCAGTTGCTGTGAAATTTGATGTTAAATATTTTGAAATGTTATTTTTTTCCTGTAAATTTTAAAGTGACAGACATCAAAGCCCAATGACAGCAATTCTGATCATAAAAAACTGTAATAAGTACAAAATCTTGAGAATATTCATACCTGTGTTTACTTAAACACCTGCCTCTAATGATATTCACTCCAAATTGAAATTCATGGCTAAAGAATTAGGTAGAAGTAATTTATATCTACATTTTCTCCAAACAAATATACTTGAGAAATCTTAAGTGTTTTAGGAACAACAACTCAAAAATATTTTCAGATGAAAAATGCCATACCAGTTAGCCGGTATATGAGTGCCAGGTGGGATTGTGTTTTGCATCTCAAACAGGACAAAAGCTACCTGAAATGAGGATCTTCTTCTGAAATAGCTGTTGAAAGCACCTATTTCAAAAGAGTGATTCAAGGAGAAAAAGAGAGTAATCATTATTACTCTTTTGTTCTCAAAAAATTGTTCTCCTAATGTCTCCTAATTCCAGCTCAAGATGGAGTTATGATAAGGATGCTGGAACTGATTCTTTATGACTTAAAGTCAGGATGTGATCTTACTGCATTTCCTTAAGTTCTGGAGGAAAAAAATGATTGTCTTTATATTGATGTTGTTATTGTTGTTTTATTTTAGCAAAGGCCACACACTCAGCATTTAGAAACATAAGGAGAAACAGTCCCTGCTAAAACAGGGCTTGTAATCTATGCTGGATTTTGGTAGCACCTTCTAGCAGAGAGGAAATCTTTACCTATTTGTTTAAATGTTTGTTAATAAACTTGAATTAGTTTTATTCCTTTGAGGGCTATATTGCCAGGAGTCCTGGGTAACGTGCAGTTTTACAGTTCTGAAGACCAAATTGTGATAAGTTACAGTTCAGGCACATGTAATTTTGTTGCTAACTTCACTTTGCTTTTTTGCGGGTAAGCCAGGACTTTACTGGGCCTTTGTACCAAAGCAGACTGTGTGGGGTTGGTGTCAAGACACACTCTCGTCCCTACGCTTGCGTGTCTGCTCCCAGCCAAGGATGCAGGAAGGTATGTAGCCCTGTAGGCTACTTGTACATGCCATGGGAGTTTAATTCAGTTTAGTTTTCCCTAAATTGAAATGGGCAGATTTTTAAAACACCACTTCAATTTAGGGCGAATTAAAGGAAAACTAAACCCCCGTGACATGTACACAAGGCAGAGTGGGGAGGGAGGGTGAGCTGCCGACAGGCCAAGCGGTTCCTGAGTTGCACAGGGACCCCCTCGGGCGGCACCCAGCCCAGGCGTTTCTGCAGGGTGCCACAGCCGTGGAGGGAAACACTGGGGCCCCGCACAGCTCAGGCAGTCAGGCAGGCTCTGGGGGGAAAAAAGAAAAAAGATCACTGCTTTTTTTTTTCTTCAGTGGAGCTTGCCTGCACGGGCTGTCACAGGGTCCCACAGCCCCTTAGCTGCACAGGGCCCACCAAACCCTGAGCACATCGGCTTTCAGTGCCCCAGGCACTGTTGCACTTTGTTAGTAGCAAACTAAAACAGCTCAGAGGTGCTTTATCTTGCTATGTACCAGTCATTTAAAGTGGAATACGCGACCAAACATGCAAACAGCAACACCACTAAAGCAGAATACGCTGCCAAATGTGCAAACAGCAATCCATTAAGGCAGTGCAAAAGGGAATTTAATCTGCTTTAAAGGCCAATTTTGTGGTGTGTACAAAGGCTCAGTGACTCTATGACCTTAGTAACTTGTTTCAGTGCTTCATCATCTGCAGTTAGAAATGCACTTGGGACTAGGTCTAATGGGATGTGAACTTGTAATCACAAGGTACATTAAGCCTTTTGTGGAAGGGTCATCTTTAAAGCATCATGAATGTGGAGGTTCTACATAGTAGGAACTTCCTTAACCAGATACTTTGAACAAGGTAGTTAGCCATGTTAGCCTGAAGTCAGGCAGAAGGCATGGCAGGTTCAGAGATGCATGAGCTTTCATAAGTGACAGCCTACTTTGTCAGATGTTATGAATTGGTTGGAGAAAACAGAGGTTCAATGCACTTGGGACTAGGTCCTGTTAACCACTACTTTCAGCAAATCCCTTCATAGCATCTGATGAAATAGGATGTCTATGAAAGCCCATGCTTCTCTGAACCAGTTAGTCTCTAAGCATAGGTGAGCCCAGGCATTTAAAAATGTAGGAGCAGTGGTGTAGGAACAGTGGCTGGTGCTACAGGAATGATGGCTGCATTCCCCAGCTCCCAGCCTGCTTCCCCCCCCCACCCCCCCAACTGGGATAGACAGATCAAACCATGGCAGTAGCACTAGCAGCTGGGGACTTTGTCTCCGAATCAGGGAAAAATCTCCACCCATCCTGCTCTAGGAACCTGCTTCATTCCCCACCATGCTCAGCAGCACTTCCCTTTATCTCCCGTTCCCTTCCTCCCCACTCTCTATTTACACCTCTGGGTACAGGAAGGTGAAACCTGCCTGATACTGCTTTCCCAGCTGCTTCTGCCCCACTCCAGCTTGGGTTGGAAGGAGTAGTTGTATGGGAGCTGGGCTTGGCTAGGGATAGCAGCAGCAGCAGGTGGGTTTCACCTCCCTACACCCACTCCCAGGCTGGTGGGGAACACCCAGGGGACCCAGACAACAAGGGGGAACTTGCCTATTGCTGCTGCTGTCCCTGGCTAAGTCCAGCTGCCCACACAGACCCATTGGAGTGAGGCAGGAGTAGCTCTTGAGCTTCCCTGAGTCCCGAGTTAGCCAGGGGTAGCTGCAGCTGTGGGAGGGTGGTTGGGGAAGGAATGGGAAAGGAGGTGAGCTGTCACTGAGCATGGAGGGGAAGAGACAGGTGCTGAGAGGAGGAAGATACTTGGTCTGTTTCAAAGAGTCAACTGTTAACAGGATAGAGTTTTCTGTTGAGCCATGTAAGACTTTTTGTGATGGAAAAGCTACAAGTAAACAATTTAAGGTAGAATGATATAATAATAGTCTAGATTAAAATGGCAAATGAGAGTGGGCCAGTGGGTAGAGCACTGGACTTGGACTGGGGAGATCTGGATTCCAGTCTGGCTTCTGTCACTAACCTGTTTCATGACCATGGAAGTCATGTGTTCCAATCTCTGTGCTTCAGTTTCCCCATCTGTACAATTAAGATGACAATATTAACTACCTTTATAAAGTACTCTGATTCATATATAAGTGCTATATAAGAGCTAGGTAGTAATATTTTTTTCATTTATTTAAAAGAGGCAAAACTTCCATGGACTTCACTGAAGCCAGGATTTTACTTTGGACACACCAAAGTAGTAGAATTTGCTGTCGAGCACAACATGCTGGACTCGTCTACATGTGAAATTAACATGATACAATAAACTCTGGAGTAGGTTGTGCCAGAGTTTATTGCTTCAGGGCACCACATTTACATGTGTACCTAGAACTGCAGCACGTGAAGCTGGGTCAGAGCAGCCCCTGCTGGCAGGGAGTCCTGGGGGTCATCCTGACAGCATGGAGCTGCTCCAACCTGTCTCAACATGCTGCAGAGGGGCTGGCGGGGGTACAAGGATTCTATAGTGTGGTGCTAGCTGCCAGGAAGCTCCCACACTGAGGCACCCTATGCCTGAGCCAGGCTCATCAACGTCTACACATGCATTGCAGCGCATTAAATAATGCTGCTGCAAAATAGTACTTGTGTTTACAAGTACTAAGAGTACAGTGGTAATTATTAGTTTACTGCAGCCTAATAGGGCCTCATGTGTAGAGACAGAAACTTTACTGCAGAGCTAATTAGGCAACTCCATAGTAAAAATCTTGTGTAGATGCACCCGCTGACAAATAAGCTATATAGTACCTTCATCCAAACCTCTGACCTAGATACCAAGGATATATGTCATAATTTAGAAAACTGAAAACAATTTGATCTACCTTTGCACGAATGAAATAGGCAATGGACTCATGTGGATCCATGACTTATTTTCACAGAGTTCTTAATGGCCTTTCATAACTCACTTTTAGTTCCACAACTGGTAAAATATGAAAGTCATGAATATCTTATGGCAATAAATAATGCAAAGTAACAAAATAAGGAGCATAGAAAAAATGCAATTCAATTTCCAAAATTGCCTTCAAAAGTTGTACAGATGTTGGGTAATAAAAGTGGTATAAAAACACAGCACTAGACCTTGTGATCTTAGCATGGAATAACAAAGGGATGTGGCTCTTCAACCTTAATACCTGGAATATTTTGACACCTGAAAGCAGGAGGATGAGGGATGACAAAGCATATCTAAGTATCCTTTTTTTACAGCAAAAATTAATGTGTTCAGTATGTAGGGTCTTGATCTAGATAGGCTCAAGGTGCACTGCTGAGTAAGGTGTGATGGCTCACATAGATGGAGCAGACCTAGCTTTAAAATGTCTGACTCAGGTACCTACAGCAGTGTAGCCAACAGCAGCACAGAACTAAGCTGGGCCTGACTGCTGAGGTTTCATCCAGTCTCTCAAGCTGGTGCTTGCAGCCCACGCTAAGTTTAGTGCTCCTGTGACAACTCTGGCAGCCATAGCCACAGTTGTTGGTTTAAAGCCAAGTCAGAATGTCTCCATAACTGGACCTGTGGTTGCAGTGTAGATGCACCCTGTCTTTGCATTGTAGGGTTTGCATTATACCTTGCAGGCATAGTTCTAAGTAAGGGTCACTGGGAATGTGTGCTGTCTCAGTAGGAGCTTGCAAAGGAATTGTATCGGAAGGCAGTACAATCCTACTGCAAGTCTCTTGACCTACAAGGAGCATGCAACCTGCTCGTCTAGGGGAGGTCTGCTCTGTTTTTAATCTGACTCTTTTGAAAAGGCATGCTCTAGCAAGAGTCTCTGTACTGCCCTCAGAGAAATGACTAGCCCTAGTGCACAGCGCAAGCAAAGGGAAGGTTCCTCTTCTGTGTTTCACTCTACTCCTCACCTTTTTCCCCTATGCCACAGCCAGGCCCATCTGCACGTATACATCTACCACTGACAGCGACAAGTGCAGTTGTGTGTGGAATCATCTGCTGCCCTTGGAAAATCTGACCCCGGATTTTTTACCCTCATTTTTCTAAACCTTGTTCCCCACTAGAAAAGCTTTCTCTGTGCAGCTACAGTGGCAAACTTCCTTAGCTAGATGTAGTTTGCATTGTCAAAATAGTGCTTTTGCTAGCATTATTTATACCATTTCCCTGAGAAAAATAAGTTATACAGGATAAAGGGTATAACTGTTTGTACACTAAGACTATTACCAGTACAAACTGTTGCAAAAAACCCCCCACACCCATAAGCAATATTGCTATAGCAGCAAATGTTTTGACTTGGTACCTTAGAGAGAAACCTGCAGAACCAATATTGAGCATGAAGCTCCTGCAGCTCAGTATCAGTAAATATTAGCTACAGCTAACTAGCTAATACCAGCCAGACAGAGAACAAAAACATTCCAGATTTGTGTGATTTGAAATAATGAACTCTTGAAAGCATTTACTTACTCTTTTTGGATAAAAAGAACTTGTAAACATGCATAGAAAAATGCTCAATTAAAGAGTGGGTACTAAATAATTAATTGCCTTTTTAAAGTTTTACAGCTTTTTCATTGATTTCTGAGTCTCGGGCTTATTCAGTATTATGTGGCATAGTATTGAGTTACTAGGAATGACCAAACTGAAGCAGGTCATTCTGTGCTTACAGATCTGAAAAACAAACAATTGTCTCATCTCCTCAGTCTTCTGCCTCGTCAGTTTGACCACATTTTCCTTGTACTTTTTTATCTGTTGTTTGTTACTTTAATGCATTAACTTTGGAGGTGATATTAGCAAAAACTGAACACCCACTTGATTTGCCACAGCCTTGGACAAGATGGAGCTCATTCCACAGCTAAAGGTGCATGTGCTCTTTTGAAAAAATGGGAATAGGTAAATGCCTCGGTTGGAAATCCGCTGTCCCGTCATCTTGTCATTACAGGCAATGTCTTGATATGTCAGTCACCGTTTCACTACTGTTGTATATAAAGACAACGTCAGTTTGAGAACCATTCTAAATATGTGGACTGTTAGGCTGTGTCAAATTTAGAATAGTTTCAGACAAGTCGCAAGTTGCACTTAATGCCATCTCTGACCTGCACAATCATGACTTGCCAATAAAAGGCCCTGCAAGCCAGGACTCTCTCCCTCCTCTGAGAGCAGAGCCTCAGGAGTTAAGCATGATGACAGCATGGAGCCTGGGGAAGCATGCCTCCCTGGGCTCCATGTTTTTCTTATCCGATGGCTCCACTCCCATTGTGAAGCCGCAGTGACAGCATGGACCCCAGGAAAGCATGCCTCCCCAGGCTCTATGCTTATAGCATCCTTATATGACTGGTCTGTGCAATGCACAGAAGGCAAATGTTAAGCTCTGCAAGGAGACTGACATGCTTTATTCCAAGAACCAGATAATCCATCAATAACAAAACCTTGCACATCCCTAGAACCCTCTAACTGTGAACATTTAAAATACTAATGAATTAGTCCAGTAGGCCAAGATGTGGGAATATTATTACTCTCATTTACACTGGAAGTAAATAGTTAAGTGACTTGGTTGAGAGCACTTGGAAGTCTGTAGCAGAGCTGGTCATCAGATCTTGGTTTCCTGAGTTCTAGGTCTTGTCAAGCACTGCCACCTGAAGAATACGAACATCTGACAAGATTATAAAATGTACATGAACCATCCTTCTCCTTGTCCAGGGTGAGAGAGGCAGTAAAGAACATATTTTTTCTACTGTTGCAATTGCTAATAATGACTATCTCTTAGCATCTTTAAGACTGATATTAACTAGAAAAACACCAGGCTTTGATAAGAATGAATACTATTTTACTCACCGAGTGGGATGACTGAAAATATTTGGACTGCTCACATAGTAAGGTACTGATTCATCCTGAGTAAGAGTGGTGTCATCTGGCTTTGAATGTGTATGACCCTAGAAATGAAACAAATAATTAGGAGGAGCAATATTAGCTGGCTTTTAATTTCTTTACTTCGTATAGCTTCTTGTCCAAAGCAATAAACATTAAAGACTAAGAAATGTTTTTAAAAGATTGCACCAGTGTAACCAAATCCAGTTCCCTATATTGGTGTACACCAATACTAAGAGACACTTTCACTGTCTTAAACCTTCCTTCAGTCAGCAAATTACCAGGTTGAATGCAAGTCTTTACACCAGTTTAATTTTTTTGTTTTTGTTTTCAGACCTGATGTATAGCATAGTCTGATATTTTCCTCTGCTTTAAATACATCATACATTCATTTGCAATATATAGAATATTTTTTATCTAAAAAAGAAAGGGAAAAGGCATACATCCAATTAAATTTACAGTGGGAGAGTAAATAAAAGTTTACTGTGCATTTCTTCCCCAATTAAACTTTATGGATTGCTTTAACATAATTAGAAGATAAGATTAACTTGGAGTTCTTGGCATTTAAAAGAGCAAAATATATCCCATTTTAGCCAATTGCTGTTTAGCAGAGAAACGAGGGGGTTATGATTTCCTTCCCCCTTCCAATAATGACCAAGGATATTGAAGAAAATGTATGTTGAATTGCAAATAGCATAATATAATTGGTAATAACCTTTGAACTCTTCTTTCTGAATTTGCTGGAGGCTCTTATGAGCTCTTAGAACCAGTTAATCCTTGGCACTATCTCATTTTCTATTAGCACACTGCTAGCCTAACTCCCACAGCACTTCCCAAAGCGTCTTAGGTTCCGCACCCTCATAATTGAAGGCCAAGAGCAATGTGGCTATGATTCTGATTTGATTTCCATAATGTAAATCAGTAGGAATGCTACAGAAGTCAATGAAGATATAGCAATGTATAACTGCTCAGATCCAGCAGCTGTACTAAGTCTCATTTGTCTTGCCCCCAGCCTGCTTGCCCATATCATCATTAGGACCTCAAGCATCTGTCAACCCTCATTTCCTGTCTCAGCCACAAGCATGTGTCTTTTGTAAGCCACCCTGCCTTTTTATTTTTTTTGGTCCCAATTGGTGATCCAATCTAGCTGGTGCCAAGCTAGAGATCAAGACAGAAGAAAGAAAGAGGCATCTGCTTCTGGCCCCATCCCCGTTATAATGAGCATGGAGAGGAAGGGCAGTGGTGCAGGGAGTCAGGGGGAGTACAGTCTCTTACCTAAGTTGCGGACTTGAAAAAAAGTCCCTGTCTCTGTGTGTGTGTGTGTGTGTGTGTGTGTGTGTGTGTGTGTGTGTGTGTGGTGGGGCAGGGGGTGGAAGGCTGGAAGTAGGGCATTGCAGCCACCCCAGCAGTCCCAATCACTGTTCTTGCACCCCCTGCTTAAAATCCTGATGGCCTATGGTCATTCCTGATTCCCTCAACCAGGAATTGGCAATTTATGGCCCCTGGGCCAGGTCCAGCCCACAGAACCATTGGATCCAGCCTGTGGTGCTAAGGACAGAAGGTACACATAAACTGGCTTAAGTGATCAGAAACTGGTTTAAACCTGTAACAGAACAGAAGCTCAGTGTACATAAGCCAGTTTCAAAATGGCTTAAACTGGTTTAAGGTAAACCTGGTTGAATGTAGTATCAGACTTAACTGATTTGGATCAAACTGGTTTACAAAACTTCTGTCCCAGACCCTTTTCTGGTTCAAGTTAAATCACAGTCCCCCAGCATCCCAGCTTGCTTTCGAACCCTGGGCTGGGCTGTGCTGTTTGTTCCAGAGAACAGGTCTGGCCCTGCCATCTACTCCCTAGCTGGAGCAGTGTGAGGGCTGGCCAACAAGTGGGTGGAGGGCAAGCCTGGCTGGGGATATAACCCAGCCTATGGTGGGGGGGAGGAGTGCCCCCCACCCCAGAAAACCTTGGCTGGGGTCTGGGGCCAGGGAGGGGGGTTAAACACGCTTTGCCCTGCTCAAATGTACTGCTAGGTACAACTGTGGACTGCAAATCCTAAAGGCACATGGAAGCAGGAAGAGGAAGTGATGAGCAACCCTGCAGAGTCCTGCTGCTGTGATTTTGGACTTCAAATTCCATAAACCTTTGGGGCAGCAGGAAGAGGAAGTGCACACATAGCTGGAGAGCTGTGCTTTAGCGCCACCCAACTTCTGGCTTGAGCCACTGCAGACCTGTGGCTGCATTTTCTGAATCAAAGGTAAATGTCTGTTCACTTCTGTTTCAATTTAATCTATACGGTTTCAACTGCATTACAGGGAAAATAGGAAACAAAAGCTTCAGATCACAGACCAACAATCACGCAGCTTTCTATGTCAACTTAGCATAGAAAACTCACAATGTGAAAGATGTTTCTGAGAATAGTCAATGACATTATGGCTCTTTTTGTATTAGCTATTATGTTTCTGGTTTTCTTTTGTCTACTTTTTTCCTGGGTGGCACGTGAGTATATGTATATGTGCTCTGAACTGTCAGTGCCTTTGAATCCCACCAATTATTGCCATATGAGGGGGCACACTCACATTTTCCTCCTTTCATACAGCGCAATCATTGTCCTATGGACCAATGAGGATAAGATACAACTCCCCGTGGAGCCATCAGTGCTGTTATTTCATTGTCAGACATAGGGGTATGTGTTGAGAGATGCAAAGTGATCAGAAGCAAGAACTGGGCAAATGCAATAGAATCACTGGCTAAAAATCTAAACTGAATCTCCCATATGTTAGTATAAAGACCTGCCCCTAGATCACTGAGTTGGTCTAACCAATTTTAGCAGATACATTTGTTTTAACCTCTTAACTCCTAGACTGCATATGATTGTAACAATAGAAATTAATGAACATGCTGGGAAATATATTCAGTCTTAAATGTTACACTTGAGTGCATAACAATATTTCTTGATCATTACGTCAGAGAGATATATAATTAGATTTATATTTATGTGCTGTTTGCAACTTATACGGTTATATCTGTTACTGTTAATGCAATCAATGCTGTGGGAGAATGAAAATGATGAGTGCATTAGTATACCTTTATGAGGAAGAGTTATTCAAACGTGAATGGTGGTGACACATTCTGTATTAGTGTTCAGCATGCTTATCCCAATCAAAACAGTCTAAATAATACACAATCTCATGCATATGCATACTGCAGTTCAGTGTTTTCATTGTTCAGTGCTAACTCTGTGTAGCAGGTTCAGCGCTGGGGCAGCCCTGGCATTTTTCTGCCGTGCCTTGATGTTATGATTGGACAAGGAAACTTCCCCTGGAAGGAAAGGGGGTTTTGGATGTTAGGCCCTTGTCTGGCCTGAGGCTCCCCCCCCTCCCCCAGCCTTGGCCCACTTTAAGCTGGCTGGTCCCCTCCACCTGAGGTCTACTGTCTCAGGACCAGAGTCTCCTGGGCCCCTCAGCCCTGGTCTTGCCCTCATGGGACCAGAGCTTGTGCCCCCAGTCTTATGCTGTCTGACATCACAGTCCTTCCACTAACAGCAGCATTAGATACTTTGAAGGGTCCGGAACCTAGGGGTGCCCTTGGCATCCTTGTCAGTGGCCTCCTCTGCCCTTAGTCATAACTGGGTCCTCTGGTATTTAAACATAAATGAAAAGATATGAGCATCTGCTCTTAAACAAAAGGTTCCCTTGTTGCACCTGCCCGGAGCCTGTGCCTAGGCTGCCTTGCAGCCCTACCCACTGCCCCGCATTTGGGGGGACTAAGCCCCGTTAGCCCTGGCCTTCCACCATCTATGTGTGCAGAAGGAAATTCCCCACCTTAGGGGGCTTTCTCCCAGCCCCCACTGTGCAGACCCCATCTGGGGGGAGCCCAGACTGGGGTAGGGGTCCATTTTCCCTCTCATTTGCTCCCATGCTGCTGGAGGCAGGGTTGGGGAGGCTGTCTCAGTTCTGTGCCAACTGAGGTGGGGCCACCCAGCTGGGCTGGAGCAGAGGGCAGATGAACAGGGGTTTCAATGCATCCTTCAACACAGGGGGACTGAGACTTAACTTGTAACAGGAAGGGATCTGGGACAGAATTTCAATAGACTGATTTAACCTAAATTAGTTAAGTGTGATACTACATCCATCTATGTCTATCTGGAATTGGTTTTGGCCATTTTGAAACCAGTCTATGTGCACTGAACTTCTTTTCTGTTACAGGTTTAAACCAGTTTGGGATCGCTTGTATTGGTTTATGTGTAATGTGTGTCCCTAGCCTTACTGCCTCAGTTTTCCAACCCCAATGTAAAAGTCTTTCCTTTCTCTAAGCCTTTGTCTTGTCTATTTTATAAGCTCATAGCTTGTACAGTTCAACACAATGTGGCTTTGATCTTGTTTTGGGATTCATTCAAATAATTAATAATAATGAGATTGTATCTTTTGTTATTTCATCCAGGAGAACATTGTTAAATATCTCTGCAGAACAAATATTTACAGACAACTAGCCCACTCTTAATCCCATTGAAACAAGAAATAAGATTTCCTTTGAAAAGGGAGCAGAAAGGAGCCCATAATTAAAGGATATCTGGTGTTTGAACATGAATCCTTCTTCCTCTTTCACATCTACAGTGAGCCCCAGCCTGTTTGGAACTGACACATCTCTGCTACCTGGTAGGTAAAATCTGGGGAGACCATGCGGGAGTTATTCATGCCCTGTGCCCCATCCAAATCAGGGGCCACCCCACATATATGTATATACTGAGAGGGCAGGAGAAAGCCAAGGATATGTTTCATGGATCTGGAGCTGTGAGGGTTTCACTGAGAATGCACTTGTGTATAATGGGCATGGTGTATATCCAGTGGAAGCAATATTGTAGCTCCATCCCTGAGGAGGAAATCTGCTGTATCCCAGACCCTGGAGCACCCACTTCACTAAATTTGGATATTAAGGGCTGTACTGGAGGGAATGAGTAAATTTTCCCTGTAAATTACAAGTATTTTGTGATGAAATGAACCTGAAAAAATGACTTCGTTTGGAAAACAAACCAAAACCTCTATAATGAAAGAGGTCTCCAATATGAATCATGTAAGGAACCCATGACACACAGATCCTGGCTATTTCTGAAGTGCTGTCCATTAACTGCAATGACTGTGAACAGATCCTTCACTTCAAGGGGACTCAAAAGCAACTGGTAACTTAGGACAAAATGGTGCAGCAGCTCCAAGCAAGTAACCCCCTAGAGAATTGGCTAGTGTGACGGGAGGAATAAAGCATGAGGCATAACTCTGTGTTCTGAATCACTGGAAGCCTCAGGTCATTGTGCACTGCTTCCTTCCTCCCAAATATACAACAGAAGCAGTGTGGATTGGTGACAGAGAATGGGTTTGTTTGACAAGATATTAGTTTATGAACTGGGATCACAAGTTTAAAAAAGACACTCCCCCCCCAATCTTAGGTCTCTTCTACCCACAGGAGCAGCTAGCCATCTGTTCGGTAACTATTAATCATTGTGCTCCCCTTAATACAGGAGCAAGTTCCCCTGGCCTCCATGACCAACTTATCACCTTTTTATATTGTTGCACTTAAATTGTGCAATACTATTTTCCAGTGCTTTGCCTTAAACTCTTTGCTTTCTGCATGCAGGTCCCTTTATGCAAGGAGTTTCCCATAACTGGCATCTCTTTGACTAGAGTCGTAGCTAAAAAGGTAAAATCAGGAGTCCATACCTCTGCTTTCCCATACGGGCTACTTTGCAACCTTCTGCTAAAATAAAATAGTCAAAAAGTTGGTAGAAAAATAGTCAAAAAGTTGTCCCACTGTAGATTCCACTTCTTAGAAGAGCATTCATCTCTCCTAGGGCTCTCTAGGCATATCAGTTTGTGAGCCACTGATCTCCACACTCCCTTGTGAGGATGTGACCAGAAAAAGGTGGCACAGTCAGGGCTTCCTATTCTCTAGTACCTCTAGTTAGCAAGGTGGCTCCTTAGAGACAGCAGCTACTATGACATACTGAATCCCTGAGGCTTCTCCCTTGTATGTATCTAGACCTGATCCAATCCCTGAGCCCCTGAGCATAGCTCTTATGAAACCTAATGCGTGTATCATGGGCTCCACTCTGGAAAACCCGTAACAATGTGGATAGATGATTTTCATGTGAGCTCTCAGGGAAGTCAACAGCACTATGTACACAGTAATGGAGAGTTTGTACTGCCAGATTCATGGTTAATGTATTTCTCCAGAAGATGTTGATAATGTGCATTCTGAAGTAGTACTTTGAAATGTTGTGGAAACACGAGGCCATCGCATAGGCATTGTTATGCTTAGAAATAGTAGTCTGCAGCAGCTGTGAATTTTCAAATTCAGGACAGTCCAGCTGGGAGTCGGACAAAAATGATCAAAGGAAAAGAAAGGTGATGCTGTTGTTTATAAAGAGCCACTACCATTGCTCTTCTTATCCCGGTGTGCTCAGGGCTTGATCATTCTATTGAAGCTGATAAAAAACTCTAAATGACTTTAGCAGCTTTAGGCCCTGCAGGAGTATACCTGTCTTAAATCTTTTTGTCTTTATAAATACTTTGAGTTGGATTATTGCTCTGGGCCATTTTTCACCTGCCTTTACTCATGCCCTCCATTTATGTATGAAGTAATGGTCAAGGAACTGAATATTACTTGATTTAGGACAAGAAAGACGTTGCAGCCTGAGCCCTACGTACCCATATGAGCTTCTCTAGGCTGTTGTGCCTCAAACATTTCTTTTTTAACACCTCAAAGACAAATATTCAAATAATGATCCCAGCTCTATCTTTCTTGGCTTTACTGTTTCTGTATCCTTAACAGATTATTTCATTTAAGTGGATGTCCTGGGCAATTATAGCACAAAAACATTTCAGATACTATCAGCCATAGCTAAATGATCCAGGACCCAGGGATACAAAAATAATAATTGCTAAGTATCCCAGACATATAACAGCTATTTTAATGAGAACAAAATGAGATAGAATCCGGAATTTCCCAGGAAACATGTTCTAAACAGAAATGGCCAGAAAAAAACCACCATGCGGGATATCTGTTGAGACAGGCAGCAGGCATCCGAACAGGACAATTAATGGGTTGCAAGGCCAGATCGGCTAATCAGGATCATTGCTTCTGACCTCCTTAAACAGGCCAGAACACTGCTGCAGTCATGGCTACTCGAGGTACAATGGGACACATCCAAAATCTAGCAAAATTACTGCAAAGGCTGCTATTGGTTTTGGATCTGAATCATTGTTTATAGATAAACTGAACTACAGGCCTTCTGCAGAACTGTGGGGTAATTTGTGGATAAAGCAGGATTAATCTTCCAGCCAATAGCTGGGGGCAGGGAGGGGTATAAAAAGGAACCCTTGCCCTGTTAGTGGGAGAAGTCTGTGGAAAAAACAAAACCTATGAAGGGTTAACTAGTATAAAAGGCTTAGGGTTCAGACAGAATAAGCAAGCCAAAACCCAGAGGGTTGAAGCCTAGACAGGTGTGACTTCCTGGCCCTTTGGAGAAACTATAACAAATTGACACTTCTGAGGGATGGGTGCAGTTATGTGTGTGTGTGTGTGTGGGGGGGGGGGGGGGGGGGGGGGCAGGGATGTGAAGGCTGCAGTTAAAGCCCTAAGGCATTTAGGAACCAGGTGGGACATAGCTAGAGCTTGTCAAGCTTGTTTGGGTGTTAGTGTTCTAATAAAGTAAGCCTGCATCAAGTCAGCATGGTAAAAATACCAGTCCATGGCTCAGGACACCTCCTACAGGCATGGGCATCTGGTGCCACTTTAGTCAGGGGGGGCATGTGCCCCCCCCCAGTGACCAGTCAGCAATGGGCAGGGGCATGGCTGATTGTGACTACCGGAAAGCGGCCGAGGTGCTCCCAGAAATGGTCACAGTGCCCCTGGAAGTGGCTGTGGCATTTTCCACTCCCCAGCTGGTGCTCACAGCTTCCCCCCCCTACCCATCACCTAAGCGGGGAGTGCATCCTGCCAGAAGATGAACCAGTGCTCCCAGGGGGTGCACGTGTACCCGCTATATGTCACCACTGCCTACAGGAATACTTATCCCATTAAGGCATGGCAGGTGAGGGTGGTGGTAGAGAGGAGCTGAGGCACTGTTACTGCCTGCCAGGGCTAGCCCTGCCACAGAGTATCAGTGACATGCTGGAAACTGAGGAGTGTCCAGAAGTGTTCCTCAGTTTCCAGCACCAGGAGCATAGCAGGACAATCTAACACCCATCAGTATCTCAGAACCAGGATTGTAGCAGGGCAACTTAACACAATGACCAGTTCTGCTGTGACAATATTTATTCATTTATTGTGGCCCACCCACTTCCCTCACAAAGACAGTGCCTGTGGCTGCTGCCCTGGTCACTCCCCCTCAGTTATGCTATCAGTTAGCCTATCCCAAACTTCAGCATGTGCCAGTCTCTTCTTAATGCCCCCTTGGCTACTCTAAAGCAGGGCTTTCTGACTGGCAGTCCACTGGCTGGATGAATTGACATGCAGCCCATGGGCCTGGATGCTGCTCCCCATTGCTGCTGCTTCTGCAGGCGGTTGGTGTCTTGGGGGCAGAGCAGCAGAACAGAAGGGGATCCAATAAGCTGCAAGGCAGAGGGGCTTGTGCTACCTGGGTGGCAACAATGATTGGGAGGGGAAGCAGCAGTTGGGAGTTGAAACTGCCCATGCAGCAATGATTGTACTGTGTGCATGTGGTGTTCAGGGGGTGTGTCTTGTGGAGTAGTGATGGAGAGGGTAGGAGATTTGTGCTGCTCACACAGCAGTGGGGGTTCCTAGGAAACCTGTGTGGCTCCCACCACAGGCAGCTGGGCCTTCGGACCCACAACCAATGTGGCCCCCAGCTGCTCTGAAGTTGAGCAGCATTGCTCTCAAGTAGACTAAAAGGTACTTTTGTTGCAGGGGCTGGTGCGTAACTGCTCCTATGTGGCATCCCCTTTCCAGCTGCACTCAGATCATAACTTAGCACTGGCCACAAGCAATTTTGTAATTGCTGTTGAATGTGAACAAGAAATTACTTCTGTTCATCCTCCTATCATGGATGATATAATTCAGGTACTTAGCTTGCATTTGGAGATTTGATCTTGTGTTCTCATAAGAAGGGTTCTTCAAATTCATGAGCTTAGAAGATAGCCAAGTAAAAGTTAATGGAAAAAATTAAAAGAAAGGAAAAATTAGGCCATCCAGAAAAGAGAGGAGAGGGAAAAAAAAACAAGTAAATTTAATGTGTATTAGATCTTTTTGACTGGTCTTGGAAAAATACAAACAATCTAAACTGAAAAGAATACTTAAAAGCACTCCTTTGGGGCTCAACAGACTCTTCAAAGTACAATAACTTAGAAGCGCTGCAGTTTTGTGACAAAATAATGTTTTGCATTTTAGCAGCAGCAAAACTCATCAAAAATGTATAATACATTTTCCCCACTCCTGGCTAAAAAACAGAATTACTGTAGCAGTGATACAAAACACAGGACTCCCTTCCTGTAGCTGATATATAAAGCCTTGCTTACCCATATTTCCGGCTGTTCTAGGGCTAATGCAGCTCTGTATAATTCTTTCAAGAAGTAAGGAAGCATGGGAGCAGGTGGCTAAGGTATACCCATGGGAGCATACTGCTACCTGCAGACAGACCCTCTGTGAGGTAGGGCAAATCACTTGGCCTCATTTTCCGTTGGTAAAATGGAGACAATAATACTTACCTACATCAAAGAGTATTGTGAGGTGTTCAGATATGACAACAGAAAGTATTAAAGTACCTTTCACAAATGGGATATGCTTCTATGTGAATCATTTGGTCTTCCTCTTTACATTGAGCCTTTTCTAATTTTTATTCTCAAGCAGAAGTTGCAAAAGGCTCTATGGTTTCAAGAGGAAGATTCCTTTTGGCCATTATCTTTTCATACTTAATGCCAAGCCCAGTGCTACACTGACTAGAGTTGTATAGAATATATGTCACCTAGTATTATTTGTGTTAGATTATAGCTATACACACATTTATGTCCTCGGGGGGGAGTGGGGGAGAAATACTCTTTAGACTATTTCATCACTGTACCCACAGAAAAGGCAGTACAGTGCTGGCACCTGCACTCCCACAGTACAAAGAAAATCCTATAACAATTGACAGCAGCATTACAAACTTCAAGGGGACACACCTGGGCTCCCCTTATTAGTACCAGCCAAAGAGGGGCTGATGAAAGCACAGACATAACAAATGCATTGCTGAAAATGCTGTTTCCAGTACCTTTAGAGTCATTCTGGGTAGGGGTCTGCCCAACACAAGGAGGCAGCTAGCCAATTTAGCAGTGAGATGACAGGGCCGGCCACCATTTTTGTAGGTTTATCACAGTAGGCCCCACCTCCCATACCTCTGATTGATCAAGGGTCCTTGGCAGTCCCACCTCTCCCTGGAGATTGGCAGGTGGCTCAAAACTACATCTTAATTATTGTGATTTAAGCCCAGGGAAGCCATTAATCCATGTGTTATTAAGCATGGATTAATGGCCTCTCTGGGCTTAATCAGGATAATTGAACCATGGTTTTGGGCCATCCCCAATCTAACCATTCAATTATATTCCACATGCACGTTGGAGCAGATGGCGGAGAAGGGACTGGGCAGTGCAGCCCCAGCCCCTTTCCCATCATCAGCCGTAAGACGTGGGTGCACCCCAAGATGCATGTGTACCTGCCACAGGCAACAAGCTGGACCAGGGCTCCATTGACCTAGGTGAAGTTGCTTGTATCTTCCCTGCTGTCTCCCAGGCACAGTCCCACCCCCTATTCATCTAGTCCCTCTCCCACCTGTGCAACAAGACTGTAGGGCTTCCTGCCCTTTTCTCTGCTTGCCAGTAATTTTTTTTTTAAAGCAAGCCCACCAAAATCATGGAGCCCACTTTTTTTCATGGAAACACATGATTTTGCATTGTCTGTGAAAAAGGTGAAATTGTGATTCCGGTAGGTCCCTAGTTATGGGTCTTTCCACTTGTTACTGAGCTCTACAGTTGCGACTCCCACTATACTCTACTGTCTTTTAGAGCCACCCTTTGTACTAAAGAGAAGGAAATATGACGCTGTTTATCAGCCCTGCTTATGCTATAATAATAAAATGAAATTAGATCCCAATGTACTCAGCCATTACTTGAGCAGGACAGAATTACTGACCTTCACTCGGATTATTAATGTGTAAAACTCACTTTCTCCCAGCTGTGAAAACTGCCTCTCATTTCTGAGGTGAGAACAAAAAAAGATTTCACTTCCCACACCTGTGAAAACAGGATTTTTTTTTTGCTGGTGATGAAAATTTTACCCACAGCAGGTCCAGTCACCAGTGACAGCATCAGAAAACTCTGTGCCACTCCCCCTTATCCCCTCCCCCCCATCTACTTTGATGAACACTTGGGGGCCCAGTTTTCTTCTGACTTTAATAGATGTTTTCAGCATGCAGAGACACTGCTGCTAGGACTGAAATCCACTCTGCTGAAAAGGTCAGCTGTATTTTGAAGTGGGCAAGTACAGGGGGATGATAAAATAATCATATGTTTTCATAGCAAAAAGACAGTTTTATTTACTCATAGGAAACCCTGGTGTTTAGAGATCTTGTTTCCAGACACCAAAAATGTCCCAGTTTTTAATTATATTAGTTCAGAACATTTGGTTTTCTTGTGACTACAGACTGTTTAAGATCCATTGGTATGCCAAGTGGTATTCGCCCTGCATTTATCAGGAACAAACAGTCCAGTGGAACAAGCTTTCAGTGTGATAACTACTGCTTGGTGTGAAGAGAAAAGTTAAAACAATGGAGAAACAATCAAGTTTTTCTTTTGCTCAGAGCAAATGTTAAATATGTTTGTTTTGTGGTTAAACTCCCTCAAAACACTAAGTTATCAGGAAAAAAAAAGAAAACCTCCTTTATTTCAGATGCACATGGCCTGCTGCTGAGTCAAAGGCTGGCAGTAATGACACCAGCAGAATGTTTTAATGTACTTTTGTCCTTTGTCTGAGTAAGTCAAGACCTTAAAATCCTTTTGCAAAAATGACTTGGACATTCAGGAGCCTAATTAGGTGTGCCGAATAACACTATACTGTGGAGATATGTGAGATTAACTATAAACTAGCAAGCTTGGCTATTAAAGTAGTCTAGCCACAGCAGCATGGAGCTTAGCATTAGCTGATTAATTTTCCCTTGCCAAAACTTTTGTGTGTGCTGCTATGGACAGTCTGCCCCCAATACATTAGCTAGGTCATTTAGGCCAGGGACAGAAATGACACACAAACTGGTATAAATGATAAGAAACTGGTTCAAATCTGTAACATAACAGAAGTTCACTGCAGATAAATCACTTTCAAAACTGATTTAAGACAAACCTGGATGGATGTAGTATCAGACTTAACTGATTTAGGTTAAATCAGTGTAGTGACTTTCTGTCCCAGATCCCCTCCAGATTCAAATTCATTCACAGTCCCCCAGCATCCCAGAATGCTTTGCACTTTCCACCAAATCCCCACCTTGCAGAGTGAGTGGACTAGCTTTGGCCCAAGCTGCCTGCTTCAGCCAAGCAGGGAGGCATGCCCCAGTGCCCCCTGGCTTCTGGCCTGGCCCACTGCAGGCATGTGGCTGCATTTCTGGAATCAAAAGTGATTCACTATTCACTAGCTGATCAGTTCAATCTACACAGCTTAAACTAACCTCCCTCAGGCTTTTTGATTGTCTGTACTTAGTCTTAAAGGTAGCTCAGGTGTCCCCATATTATACTGAATACTACAATGTACAATGTAAACCTCACTGAATGGAAATGAGATTTTAGGGTATATTTACACTGTGATCACTACTATCACAGCTGCACAGGTGCATGTCTGAGCTACCTTTAAACTAACTAGTTTGAGTAATGCTGAGCAGTACACAGCTCAGTATTTCTCCTTCTTGGGTGTATTTTGCAGGCAACTCTTTCCAAGATAGAAGGTTTAAACCAGCCTGTGACTGCACTATAGACATATCTGTAGATTCACTGTGAAAACGTGAGATAAGCTCCTAAATCAGTTTAGCTTTTTTCCAGATTTTACCCCAGTCTACACTAGAGGAGCCCATTAAGCCCATAGTTAACACTATTGAAAAAAAATGATTTGGCCAGGTACAGACATTACATTTTTACCAGTATAAGTGATCAGAAACCAGACTACACCCATAACAGAACACAAATTCGGCACAAAAATAAAATGGTCTGTACCCAGAACAGAACAAAGGTTTGGCACATCTAGACTGATTTAAAAATGCTGGAACCTGGTCTAAGATTTTTTCCCCACCCCAACCCCCTCCTCTTCATCGCCTTCAGCAAAAGGCACATGTGTATTCTGTTCACTTCCTCCTAAACTATGCCACTTGCAGAAAACCACGTAACTTAGATCGATTCAGCCTCAGGCACTTTGAATATCTGTACCTAGCCTTTGTTTATAAAATATACTTCCCTTTCTCCAGACAACCAGTTAATTTCAAGAAAGAAAAGAAAACTTTCCTGGCTTGGCTTTACTTGGTTTTACTTACTGGTCGGCTTTACTTGCTCAGACCATAAGGCAAGTATCATCCTGCTGTAAAATTATAGTCATTCCCACATGTATACAAATATAGGGGGCAGACTCAGGATCCTTACGGTCCTGTACTTGCAAATGTTTTCACAGGTGTCTAAGCTCACACAACTGAACGGTTCTATGGCAGCCAGTGTGGTTTTACTGTGACTGTAACCTCCTTGGGGCAAGGGTTATATTTATACACCATTTATACACCACTGCAGTCCTGGTCTATGCTTGGGATCCATAGGACTACTTCACATAATAATCAATAAGGGATGCATGCACAAGAATTTGCAGGATCTGGTCCTTAGGCATCATTTGTACTCAATATTGAGCTAATTAGCTTTAAATCTGAATGGACTTTGTTTAACTGGTACAAAGCAGAGTGTTGGCACCTTTGTCTGTTTTTCATTTGATTACGACTTGTATTGGTTTATCTTAAATTGATTCTTTTCTGAATTGTGTAAATTCTGTGTGACAGGTTTAAGGCAGAAGGCTAGGTACATTTGTACCTTATAGACTAAATCAGAACAACTAAATCAGCATAAGCTTTCCTGAACAGTGAGGTTATTTCATCAGATACTATTTTTAATTTTTTTTTAAACTCACATTAGGAGCGTTGACATTGTATTTTGCTCCCTTTTAACCAAACTGTCTTGAAAATCACTGCAGTAAACTTGTGCAGCTTTGAATCTGTGGAACTCTCATTTACCCACAGTTTCACCTCTGTGTTCCTGCCTCACAACACAGCACAGGGAGTCAGGGAAGCACCGTTATCCCTATATTCCAGATGAAGAACTAAGGCAGAGAGAGTCATCTTTTTGGTACTGATGTGGGAATTTATACACGTACCTTTTTGTCCCGTAAAGCGCCAGAGATCTGCTGCCTCAGAGCAGACTAGATTAATCGAGTCTTCTCCACACATGAGCTGATGCACACTGCGCTGTGACACTTGTGGTATAAGCAGATAATACACGTCAGTGTGCAGTGCACTTTTGAACTAATGCACCTCCGAGGTGTTTTAGTTCAAAAGTGCACCGTTGCCATTTTCTTCATGCTAATGCTCATTTTGCTGCTTATACAACTGTATGCGTCACAGCGTTGGGTGCTTTTCAGAGTACCCAGCACTGTGGCACTTACACACGTAAAAAAGCCCTAATAACATTTTAGGATCTCTAAACCCTGAAGTGAAATCCTGAGCCCTGTATCAGGTGCTTAAGCTCCATATACACTGCAAGCTGAAAGTTAGGTGCCTCAGAACTGTATCCACAAGAGAGAGGATGCTACCTGAACTCAGGATTCAGCATGCAACTCCCTAGAGTTAGCCAACATGGAAACTCTGAGAAGAGGGCCAGTTTTGAGGCCCACCTCTCTGGTGCCATGGTTAGGTCTGCAGGAAGGTATGCTTGGCAGTCCAGGATACACAGCCAGGAGCGCTGTCCTGAAGGTCATGCCTAAATTCTTTCTTTTTATCTATAGAACAGCAACAGTACTTTGGGTTTGAAATAGTGGAGGAGTTAATTATCTCACCTTCTCCCCCTGCTTATGTTTAGAATGCTTACATGGGAAGTAGGAGACCAAGTCTCCCACTCCTTCAGTCCTCTGCCTAAAGGACTTAAACTTGCATCTCTCATGGCCCAGGAGACTTCCTTGACCAGAAGGATAGGCTAGGCTGTGTGGGGGCATTTTCCAACTCCACTCTCTTCCCCCCAAATCCATCCCACTGAAGCTGTTAGTCTCCAGGAAGAATTAATGATTCATTGGGACAGTGCAATCTCTGAGTTCCTTCAGCAGTGGTGGTGGGTGGGCTCTGCTCTCTGCTTGCTCCCCCACTGCTTGCTCTCCCAGGACAGCACCGGCAGCCAACAGTGAACCAGGAGCTGCTGGGGGGTACAGTGAATAGAGATCTCAGGTGCTGGGTGGGCCTGATCTGGAATTGCAGAGTGGGGGCCAGGCTCAATCTGCATGGGGATGGGGTGCTAAGTATGTGCTAACTTTAATACCAGCTAAAGTTAGCACGTGCTAATTGCAAGGTGCAACTACACCCTTAGTTATGAGTTGGGGGATAAGGGGGTGGGAGAGCACAGAGAGAGGCTATCGGCTTCCAGTACCAGAATCTAAAACACAGCAAGGAAAGGAAAAACATTTAGGTGAAAGCTTCTGACAAATCAGGTGCTTCTGTTGTTTTTTTTCTCATCTGTGCCACAACTACAATGATGCCAACTAGGGCTGTGTAAAATGGCAATGCTTCGTTTCAATTTCAGATTTGCCATTTTGAAGGGACAGTGTTTCATTTCATTGTTTCGAAATGCTGTTCCATTTCATTTTGACAAAACTGTTTTGCCATTTCGATGCTGTTTCAATGCATTTCAGCATTTCACCCATAGGCTATAATGGGGAATCATGAAAATGCCACTTTGTCATTTCTTGCCTGATTCAGATGAAAGCAGCAGGGATGATAGGCCCATCTGAGGCCATTAAGCCTGCCAAGTTTCAAGGAGATAGGGGGTGCAGGGGTTTCTGGGAAATAGCACTTCAAGCTGCTCAGAGCAAAACTTATGATGTGCGAGTGTGAAAGCACAGGGGGATAAAACCAGCAGGCATGGTAGCCCCTGATGAGGCCATGAAGCCTGCCAGCTTTCAAGGAGATAGGTGCAGGGGTTTCTGAGAAACTGCATCTCAAACTGTTCAGAGCAAAACTCATGACATGTGTGACTTTGTGTGTGTTAAGGCAGAGTGGGATGAAAACAGCAGGGATGCTAGCCCCTTCTGAGGCCATGAAGCCTGCCATCTTTCAAGGAGATAAGTTCAGGGGTTTCTGGGAAACTGCACTTTGTCACCGAGTAGGGTTCCTAGAGATGTCCGGGATACCCCTAGGGCCCTGTGACCGTGACAGCTCCACCTTCCGGACACCTTCTCTCCTCACCTGCTGCCATGTCTTGTTGGAAAAGATAATAGATGGGGAGGCTGCCCTCGAGCTTCAGCTCAGTCATGGTCCTAATGGACCCCACTAAGCCCTGTAGGTTCTTGGATTCCTTGGTCTGAGTTTCACTCTACCTTCTATTGTTGCTGGATTCCCTATGCCCCTGCCTCTGTGCCCTCATTGGCTCTGGGGCCTCTACACAACATGGTAGTGTGCCCCAGTGAGGTCTCCTCTTCCCCTACAGCCTCAGTCTGGTCCACCACTTTAAATAATAACAGCAAGCAGCACAGTAGTACTAGCATCTCAGGCAGCCAAACTGTCACAGAGCCTTTCATTCCTTTTCTGCAGGAGCTTCTTCTCCAGCAGCTGCCAGAGAACTTTCCCTCCCAGCCACAGTCCTGGGATTTAGATGTACCCAGGGCCCTGCCTCCTTCTGGTCAGTTGACCAGGGACAGGTGCTAGGGGTGTAGCTTGTAGCCATGTTGGTCTAAGGACATGGCAGACAAGGTTCTTTGGGTCAAACTGGTATCTTTTAGTAGACAAACTGAATAGTTGGAGAAATATATCTTAGCAAGCTTCCGGGTTATAAAGCGGCTCCTACCCACCTTTCCTAAGGGAGGTCCTCCGTCCCAGAATTTCCTGGGGGAATACCAGCAGTCCCACCAGGCCTCCCAACCCTGGCAGGGGTGCAGTTTTAGGTAATGCTGAGAACCTGGGGCCTTCTTCTTTCCCATAGCCCTATCTCATACCTCCAAGTTCATCCTGGTACGAGTGCTCAGCAGGGATATGTTCTTCCCTTGCTAGCTGATGATGCGGTGATGTGCTGCCTTCAGCTCTGAGAGCATGGCATTAAATGGTTTGGAAACCAGAAACCAAAAGGAAATAGGTTCGGATGGAGTGAGGAGGGTGGCACTCACTCCATCTGCATCTGGAGCTTGGGGAACCCTAGCAGTGGGAGGTTCACCTTGAGGAACACCAGCTGCTTCACCAAACCAGGATCCAGAGAAATAAAGTGGGGTGTCACAACATCACCAGCAATGCTGAACACCCGCTTGCTCGAAACACTGGGCCAGATCCTACCACATCTGGCTGCAGCTTGCCCAGTAGGCCAAGGGGTAGCACAGCAGTGGCTCCCCGCCCTCAGTGAGATAGGCAGCCACCAAGGCCTGAGTGCTACCTGCCTGATGGTGGGGTCTGGTGCCTCTGGACCCCACCATGGAAGCCATGCCCTTGGTCCACATTGGCAGTGCCTGTGCTGGAGGAGGAGACTGGCTGGTGAATGGAGTGCTGGCATGGAACAGTGGATTCCCCTCTTCCATGTCTCCCTGCCTGTGCCCTTCTCCCTCCTGGACTCTGTTCAACAAGACCTCCAACCACTGATCCAGGGTTTTGCTGCCGCATACGTTCCCCTTCACCCTTGGGTCGCACTTAGCCACCAGCATGTGGACTGTACTGGACCGCAATGGATCTAGCCATTTCTTGATGCCCTCTTTCAGTTGC
>NW_005841830.1:2194057-2196765 GCF_000455745.1 Alligator sinensis
GAACCGCTGGTGACAGTGGATTGCCCCATCCAGGAACATCAAACCCCTGGAACTTGTGCATTTCGTTTTCAAGTTCCCTCACTACAGGGATCACCTGGCTCAGGACGGCATCACCACTGCTGAGGTTCTCAGTGGCCTCAAGGAAGGGCTTGAGGACCACCAAGATCTGGGAGATGGTATCTCAATAAGTTTTGTTAAGTGGGCCACTAATTCCAATTTCCCCATGCAAGGCTATCTCATGGATGGCCTTCTGTTGCTTGACCAGCTTTTCAGGCATCAGGTATGTGGAGTTGCACGAAGTCTCCACATCCTGCATGATTTTGTATTGTGGGATGCTCAGCTCTGCCTGTTTGCCCCACAGCATCTTGTCCCCCTTGATGCTGCAGTGAAAGTAGTCTCCCACCTTCCTGAACTTTGAAATCAGGTGGCTTGTTGTGACAGCACCCTCACTGGCAGCCTGTCCCCCTCCAAGGCATCCCTGACTATGAGGTGCAGTTTGTGTGCCACACAGCAAATGCCAACAAAGTTGGCATCATGGATGGCCTTGACTATATTGACCCCATTGTCCGTGGCCATGAACCCATGGGTGAGCTCACCCAGTGAACCACCCCTGCACCATGCGGTTCATGGCCCTTATGATCTCTGTTGCCATGTGGGACTCATCCATCACCTCGGCTTGAAGAAGATACCACCGATGGCCTGACTGGTCGCACCAATGCCCTGTGATGGAGAGGTAGCCATGATCTCCATCCAGGCTGCTTCAGATGTCTGAGATAAAGTGTAAGACCACCTGTGGACCTGCCTTGTACAGCTCCTCCCTCAAGTACCTCCTGCATGCCTTACACAGGGAGGGTACCACTGTCCTGCTGCAGGTGGTGCATGCAGGCACTTGGTAGGGTGGGGTCATGAGCCACCTGAACCCTGGCCACTCAACAGAGGAGAAGGGCTGGCCATCCACAGTAACCATCTTCCCAGTGCTCTGGGTGACCTCGCTCACCTTGGGAATGCACCCCTCTGTGTGCCTGTCTTTCCCCCACTGTTCCAGGGTAAGCTGCCTCTGCTTTGGGGGTCAGGTGCTTCTGAGCAAGAAGGGAACTTCTTTTTGGTCATGCTCCCACTGGTGCCAGGCTGAGAAGGAGCAAGGGCAAGGGAGTGGTGCCTGCGGAGATGCATCAGCATCCCTGTGGTGTTCATGTGTTTTACTCTCTTGCCCCAGCTGGTCCCTGCTACATGCATCTCAGCCTTCATTCTTTGATGGTTTAGAGCAACTGATAACTGGGGCGTGTGGCTTCAAAGGCTGGAGCTGCATCTCCTAGGAATTTTAGTCTGTAGAGATTTTGCCAGCACAATTAAAGAGACCATCTGTGGAAAAAAAATGACCCTTAATTTAACCAGAATAGTTGGGAATTAAATAGCAATTTCTCCACAGTTACTCACAGTTTCTCAACAAGCCTTTTTCTTAGCTGCTTAGACCCTTCTGCCTGAACTTCATAATGCGATGAGTACAGAAATAACACATACGAATAGCCTTGGATGGCAGCAAAAGCATAAAGGCTTTGGGTGGTTGTTAAAATGAAAATCTTCCTTTCTAACTGGAAAGGAGTTTTTAAGGAGAGAATAGCAGCTGCTTTGAAATGTCTGTAAATTCTTTTTCCTTGCAATTAGTAGCAAACGATAAAGGCCTCTTTTCTGAGCACTGACAGTGCTTCCTTGGCTTTGGCAGCTTTTGGCTTTTCTAAATGATAATAACTGTGTGTGTTGCTGTTTTGTAAGGAATGTGTATTCCTGTAAAACACAAGCTTATTCTGCATGCTTGCTCCAGGCATCTAACAATATGAGAAACAGTTTCCAGCCTGAGCCTCTATAATTAGTATTTTACTAATATGTAATACTATAAGCCTAATAGTCCTGTTATATCAAATTTACATGAGATTGGTTAGCAGTGAAATCTCTTACTTGCCCAGCTGCTCAGCAGTCCTCCAGTGCCCCAGTGTCTTGCAGGTAAAAACACTATAGATCCCTGAGCTACCAGTTTGTGTGAAGGAAGAGTTAACAGGAAAGCTGTGTTCTCCTACTGGATTTGCCATGATAGATTTAATCTAGGATTCTTCTCCCATGCTTTTTTCTATTTAAATGGTAAAATCTTTGCAAAGGTGTGCTTCTCTTATTATATATGTACAGTGTCTAGTGCAATGGGACCTTGGTCTCAGCTGGCCATTCTTGATGCTACTGTAATATGTAAAGCAACTATATTCAGTCTCAACAACTGGTCCATTGATCATATTAAGACTATGCCATCTTGCCTGTCAGGAATCATAGTGAATCATTATTACATTATTTTTATTGTTTTGGGCATTCAAAGCATTGCACAAGCATTTTTCTCTGAAGTAAATAAGGAGCTTTCTGTTGTGAAGAGCTAATGGTTCATTTTCCTAGTTAAAGATGTTGCTATTTAGGGCTTGTTTTGGGCAGAATGGAACAGCTAGGCCTTGAAAATTGCTGAAATAATTAAAATCTACCATTTTCTGAGCTGTGCAATGACACCCAAGGGAGTACCAAGGTAGCTTCAGAGTATGCACATCTTAATTCTGTGGAAGTAAGGGCCTACAAAAGAATCTGTTTTCTGCTTGGGCTCAGTAGAACAGCCTGTTTGGGACTGCAAAAAGCATGTATACCATTAAGATGAGAGCTTCCACCTTAAGATTCCT
>NW_005841830.1:2196796-2214708 GCF_000455745.1 Alligator sinensis
TTCTGCATCAAGCTGCTTTCAGTCCAGTGAAGGATCTGCCCTTGAGAATCATTACTGCTCAGAAGAGGGCCAAAGGCCACTCTGTTGACATTTATGCCACTTAAAAAGCTCCAGTTTTCCATTCAAGATTTCTCCCACTTGGAGGCTACAAAGGATTACCAGGGCCTTTCCACTAAGGGGCTGGCAACTTGAAGGTCACGGTTTTTTGCTAGATTTCTGTCCTTTTGGAAGTGGAGAGGATTATATACTTTCAAGCAGAGATTCCTGCTATTTTCAAAAGTAAGGGTTCATCCTTGGAGAAACTCCAATGATGCAAAATTCTTCAGTTGTAGGCCCAAATTTGTGAAATTGGCTTAAAAATCATAAGATGAGGAGGAGGATTGTTGCTGTTGTTATTAACAAGTCCCTTTCCCCCTCCCCACCTTCCTGTGTTGGTAGTGTACACATCAGTTATTTAATGTGCAACAACTGTGGGGTTGGTTTATATCATGCTTTAAATTAGATGCGTGACATGTGTCTAGGACTTGGAGCTGCCTGTGCTCTATCCTGAAGATCGGCTGATCACTGGGACAGGGCATGAGGCTTCCCTGGGGTCTCAGGACACAGTAGGGGCAGGGGCAGCTTGGGATCCTGGATCCAGCTGCTTCTTACCCAGTCCCTGGAGGCAGCCCCAGGTCTCCATCACAGCTTTCTCTTGCTCTATCCCTGAAGGCTCCCCCTTGCCTATTGAAAGGCATAACAGTATCTTGATGCCAGACTGGATCAGCATTGGGGCTCCTGCACCCTGTCAGTCATATGACTTGGATCTGAGGTATTTTATTCCCAATCCCAAAAATCGTGCCATTTTTGTCATTGGCCATGCAGTTCCTCAGATCCCAATTGTGTGATCGTATTAACATCTGCCAGGGATGTTAAGCTTTTATCCACAACCATGTAGACTAGAAACTCACTGTCAGGATTTTAATTCAGTCTCTTGATTCCAGAAACTAGGTCTTCAAAACAAAAATCAAATTCCGAGAGATCCACAATAACGTGAGCCCTGGCAACCCAGAAAATGAAGCAGGACTGTGACTGGATATGCTAAAGGTAAGGAGGTTGTTGAACAGTTTGTCTGATGTTCCCTTGACTCTCAGATAGGGAATGTGAGGGAGATAGGAAAGAGAAAGTTGTATATGTGAGAAGGGAGGGAAACCGCATGCAGATGCATCGGGGGGAAATCTGTGGCAGAAAAAAAATCCCACTATTATCATATATGGCAGTGGGGAGCCAACTTTTTTGGTAAGCATACCACAACTTAGCCCCACAATCTCCCTGAGTACTATTCTTATCCCCTTCCCCAGCCTGATCAGCTGTTCTGCTTTCTGATCCCTTCTACATGCTTCCTGCCTGATCTGCTGTTTTGCTTTCTGCTGCTTGCCCTGTGCTCCCTGCCCAATCTGCTGTTCTGTTTTCTGCTCCATGCCAATGTGCCACTTTTCTGCATGTGCCTTCCCCAGTCTTCTTTGTACCACACACAGGGAAACAGCATATTTGTCCTGAAGTTAAACTCACATTTCAAACAGGGAGGAAGGTTATCCATTGGAACAATTTACCCAGGAACAGAGTTAGATTCTCTGTCATTGGACATCTTTAAATCAAGACTGTATGTCTTCCTAAAAGATATGCTGTACCTCATCCAGAAGTTTTTGCCTTGATGCAGAATTATGGGTGCAGCTCTATGGCCTGTGTTTTGCAGGAAGTCAGACTGAATGAACATAATGGCCTTTGCCTTAAAATCTATGGCCACATTCAGATGAGCGTGGCCATGCATTATGTCACGCTGCAGACCCATCTGCAGCACTACATAGCACACATTCAAGTGTTCTCTGCATTGCAAGGGAGAGCTTGGCCCTGGATATCCAGGGGTCAAAAAAAAACTGCGCAAAAAAATTAAAATGGAGCAGCGCATGTGGGGGAAGTGTACGTCACTGAAAACTGGAGCCTGGCCAGCCAGAGCCATGCTCCAGCTGCCAGCCAGGCTTTGAACCACGGGATTGCTGCTGCTGCATCCCCGGGAGGCCCCCAGGACCCCAGGTAAGGCTGCTAGAGCCAGCCCAGTGCTGTCCCCAGCCTCCCCTACGCCACCTGCCACAAACCAGAGGGCACGTGGGACAGGCATTTCCTGGGGACAACTATCAGCATCACAAGGTGTCCCGCTGCTAGTTGTCCCTAGGGAATCAAACATCCATGCTCATGTGGATGTGGACTATGAATCTATTTAAGTGCAGTTGCAAAGCCATGCATTCAGAATTTCCCAGCTCCACAAGCAAACAGGCAGAGTAGATTCAGGATTCCTATAAACTTCCTTAAGTCCTTTGCAAGAAAGTCTTTTTCATGAAATTTTCTCTTCACACAAAGCACAAATATTGTGGCGAGTGTAAGATTTCTGAGGGAGGGGACAGGGTTAAGGCTGTTTGGATTACTTTAATTATGCATTTCCATTCAAATGGTTGTGGTTTTATTATAATCTCAGCTTTGAATTCCCAGGCTTTCTAATGATTTTGGAGAAAACTCCAGTGTTTTTTTCCCCCTTAAGCAATTACCAGATGTTTACAACCTAACTCCAGCTTAATGGAATTGTTTTTGCCTGGAAATTTTATACAGGCCTTGTCTTCTAGCCTCTCTCTTGCAATACAAGCACAATTTAGTGTCCAGATGGAGTAGCGCCTCATTTTTTTTGCACCCTTTATTCTGTAAGTTCCCACACGAAGTACAAATTCAGTGTTCAGCAATACTGGTGCTACAGACCTCTTAAGAGCTGGAGCAGAACTTAGGTCCTGTACCTTACTCAAGGGACACATTGCAGCCATTCAAAGCACAAACCTGCTTTCAGCCTTGATCTGTAGTTCAGACACAAACACACCTACAGAGCTGATAGCCACTCCAGAGAGACAAAGCAGGGCTGTTGATCCAGTATGCAAGCAGCCTTTAAAATCAGTTCAGGCAAGCACATTAACATATGCATTGTTTTACGGTGACCAAGTCAGTGTTAACAGTCTTCAAGGCTTTTATTAAACAAGCATATTGGAAAGAGCAGGATCTGGGGGAATAGAAGTGTTCCTCTTGACTTCTCACCTAAGGGGACAGACACAACATCTGGCTTTTCCAGCCAGGAGATAAATCATAAAAGCAAAGAGGTGCTTTGGGGTTTTTTTCCCCCAGAATGGTTGTTGTCTTCATCAGTATGCTGCATGAGAAATACTTTCTTTAATAAGACTATGCATGTTTAACTGCTCATGTATTATAAGAAATAACAGAGCTCACATGCCAGTTGTCTTTTATTTGAACCTAATTTTGTGAATCATTGCAGAAAGCTAAATATATCTATTCAATTTTCACTTAGGAAGCATATTGCTGCATATATAAATACTCAAGACTTCTCTCCTTAATGTCTTGGATATTCTACTATTGGAGGGTCCTTGAACACATTCTAAATCAGCCCGGTATTTTCTGTTTCATAAAACTAGGAGAAGTTTTTCACATTCCCCATCATCCATGACTTTTCCCTTTTACCTAGCATACTGATAGTCTCTACCTGTTGTTTCGCAGTCAGGGCTCCATATATAAGGCAATTATGCCACCATGCAAACGACTGTATTATTTCACCAGTATTTTTGCTCAGATGTCAAATAAATCTTGTGCGCACCATAAATCCCCCAAGTGGCCATTTCTCTTTTATCCTATGGCTCATCAGCTTCTCTCCTGTCATTTTAGAAGATCCAAAGAAAGGATGATGTAGACAACTGGGGCTTAGGGGCATGTAACAGAACATGGTACAGAAAGGGCCAAGCTCTACTTTTGAGGTGGCTAGGAGAGAGTTCTAGGGAAATACACCCACACAGATAAGGCTCCTAAGGCCAACCTGGCAGATGAGAGCCTCTGGATCTTGTCCTTTCCAAAAGAAACAATGTAGTCCCTACTGCTGCTGCTGCTTTCCCCAGCATTTCCCTGCCACAAAAATTAAGTACATTCTTACATAATTTAGATTTAATGGCCACATGCCCCATGAGACCCTGTATGTAGTTCTTTTCCTTTCATTAAATCCAAACTCTTGTTTCTGCTCTTACGTTTGTGTAAACTAAAAGTTGCTACTGGAGCTCAGGAGCTGGCCCCTATAAAACACCACAACTCCTGGTACTTCGCTGTGTATTAGACTTGAATTTTAATCAACAAATTTGAGCTCATTCTAAAAGTATTGCTATAGACAACATGTTTCAGTTTATTCTTACTTAACTCTGTAGTTGCTAAATGATGTAACAGATCATAATCTAAATGGATAGATTATGGGATGGCAACTCTCTTGATTTTTATCATGAGTTTTGCACTATTTAATGTTTTTCTTATAGCCTCAGATCCTGAAGTCATTTGGTTACAAGAGAGTCTAAGATTAATTTGGATTAAAAAAAAGTTTCTAGTTCCTCCTTGGTTGTGGAAGATATCTTGAAAATGTGGTTTCAGTGTCTCTTAAAGGCTTGGGGAAAAAAGAGCCTCCAATTTATTAGTTATTCACCAAATCTTATGGTTTTTGAGGACTGCTTGGCTGTTTCTGTGCACCTAAAACTGGCAGTGCTGAATGACATGTTACTGCAATTACACCATTTCTACATACAGTTTATTCTACTGAGTCTTGATTCACTCCATTCTAACAGAAAAGAAAACAATCCCCTAACATCTCTGTTATTTACACAAAGGTAGGCAGTGTTAAAATGATCCTCAGTTAAAACATTTTTTTAGTTCATCCCATTGTATTATTTACTGCTTCCTTGAACTATAGAACACACATTTCTTCCTCAGTCTAGGAATAATCTGGGCTGGTGGCCAAAGATTTTAGAGACTAGTTAGCTATGGTTTCTAGCAGCAGCAAAGAAGAGGAGGCCCTGTGCTTCTCCTGTGTCGAAACAGTTATTAACTTATGGGCATCAGTGGTTTGCTTAATTGAGAAATTCAAGAAGGCAAAAAATAAGGTCCTGGTTCCATCCCTTCTGTGATTTTCCCTAGTGGATAGGTTGGAAGTGAATCCAACACCTTCAGAAAGAGATTTCAAGATGTCTTGTGCCAAAAGTTGGTGCCAGTGGGAAGGACTATGAATTCAAACCAGAGTTCCTGTGAATAATGTGTTCATAGGACAAAGACTAGCATAATAGGGAGAAATAAAGGTAGTAACATGCTGGTAATTACTTGCTATCTGCAACTTATTGCAGGTAGGAAAGAGCTATTCTTGATTTGTATGGAGCACTTTGTTTAGTAATTTAACCATCAGACATTGTATGCCTCTAGCAAGGCATCCTAGCGTCCTATTTGCCTCCTTTATTAATGCAGCTGCATATCAGGCTGAATGCTTCAGGAATTATTCTGAAATAGCTACCAAGTCTTTTTCTTGGACAGGTTGCTTGGAACACTTCTCTATTTAAGTGTATAATATCCTCTTTGATCCTTTGCTACAAGTCTCATTATTTTATAAGCCTTCACTGACTGTGTGCAGCACTGCCTTAAGTAGCTGGTCTTCTGGTAGTCCTTCTAGTCAGCCACTTTCTGTGCATCATATAGATGCTCTGTACACTGGGATTATATTTTTACTCTTTTTGAATGCACATCAGAAATAGAGGTGGTCTAAGAGCTGAAATTATTTGGGTCATGGAGAAAATATCTCTATGAAGAGGGAGGGAAAAGACTAGTACCTTTTAATATAAAGGGAAGAGAAATAAGATGGAGAATGATAGAAGTATATCAAATAAATAGTGTTTTAGAGAAGAGAAGTTGAGTACTAATATAATATTTACCTTCTCCTAAAACAGGTGCAAGGAGAACTTCAAAGTAACTGAAAGGCAAGGAATTAAAAATGAATGGCTCTTTTTTTGTACATCCCATCATAGATTTCATAGACATTAGGGCTGGAAGGGACCTGGGAGGATCATTGAGTCCAGCCCCCTGCCCCAGGGGCAGGAAGTCAGCAGGGGTCATAGGATCCCAGCAAGATAAACATCCAAATGTGTCTTGAAGGTGTACAAAGTGGGTGCTTGAACCACCCCTGGCGGCAGTCTATTCCAAACCTTGGGGGCTTGGACAGTAAAGAAGTTCTTCCTTATGTCCAGCCTGAAATGGTCGTGGCAGAGTTTGTGGCCATTTGATCTTGTCATCCCTTTGGGTGCTCTGGTGAACAGACGTACCCCCAGATCCTTGTGAGCACCCCTGATAAACTTATAGTTGGCCACCAGCTCACCCCTGAGCCTGCACTTTTCCAGGCTGAAGAGTCCCATGGCTCTCAGCCTCTCATCATAAGGTCTGTTTTCCTGACCTCTGATCATACATGTGGCTCTCCTCTGGACTCTCTTAAGCTTCTCCACATCCTTTTTGAATTGTGTGGCCCAAAAGTAGACACAGTACTCCAGCTGCAGCCTCACCAAGGCTGAGTACAATGGGAGAGTGATGTCTTGGGATTTCCTTGAGAAGCATCTATGGATGCAAGCCAGTGTTTTGCTCACTTTACTAGCCACAGCATCACATTGATCTGCCCGGATCACCCTCCTGACCTCAGGTGAGGATGCTTTACCTCAGAGTTTGGTGTCATTGGTCAACTTGGTCAGTCCGCTTCTGACACCAATGTCTACATCATTGATGAAGATGTTAAAAAGTATAGGCCCTAGGACAGAGCCTTGAGGGACCCCACTGGTCACAGCGCACCACGATGATTGACCTCCATCAACTACCACCCTCTGGGTCCTGCCACAGAGCCAATTCCCCAGCCAGTGGATCGTGGTGAGGTCGGGGCCGCAATTAGCCAGTTTTGCCAAGAGGTGATCATGGGATACCAGATTGAAGGCTTTTTTAAAGTCAAGATATACGACATCAATCTCTTCCCCCTTGTCCAGGTGATAGGTCACCTGTTCGTAAAAGGAAATGAGATTGGTCAAGCAAGACCTACCCGCAACAAACTCGTGGTGGGTATCCCTCAGGATATTGCCTTCAGCTAGTCTGTTAAGGATGCCCTCTTTGATAATCTTTCCCAAGACTTTCCCCAGGATAGAGGTTAGGCTGATGGGCCTGTAGTTTGCCGGATCTACTTTCCTCCCTTTCTTGAAGATAGGCATGACATTGGCCTTCTTCCAGTCTTTGGGTACTTCACCAGAGCACCAGGAGTTCTCAAAGATCCATGCCAGGGGCTGATGATGCTATGATGCTAGCCAGCTTCTTGAGTACCCTTGGGTGTAAACCATCAGGGCCAGCTGACTTGAAGGTATCCAGCCTGTCAAGGTGTTCCTTCACGAGGTCAGCTTTGATGGAGGGTAAGGAATCTCCCTCACCTGGGCCTCCCTGACCCACAGTGGGCAGGGCCGTCCCATGGGACTGGTGAAAAACTGATGCAAAGTACCCGTTTTGCAAGTTTGCTTTTTCATGGGTGTCAGTTGTTCCATCTGGTTTAGCAGGGGTCCAATGTTGCCCTTGCTTTTCCTCCAGCTCCCCACATATCTAAAAAAGGACTTTTTATTGTCCTTGATATTTGTAGCTAGCTGGAGTTCCATCGCAGCCTTGGCTTTCTTGGTTTGCTCTCTGCAGGTCTGGACCAGTGCAGAGTATTCCTCCTTGTTGGTGGTTCCAGTCCTCCATCCTTTGTAGGTCTTTCTTTTAAGGCACAGGAGGTCCACTATTTCTCTGGAGAGCCAAGGGGGCTGCTGTGCCCTTTTGCTGTCTTTACTCCAAGATGGGATAGATTTACTTGTGCATCCAGGATTGCTCCCTTGAGGAGCAACCACTCATCCTGAACTCCCCTCCCCTTTGGGTTGTGGCCGTTCAGGGCCTCACTGACAAGCTTCCTTAGCTTGTCAAAGTCAGCTTTCCTGAAGTCGAGGACTTCTGTATTACTGACTGACTTGCCAGCTTGACAGTAGATGGTGAAGGTGATCAGCTTGTGGTGATTGTCACCCAGCTTCCCTTCGATCATTAGGTCACTGATTAGGTCTTCTCCAGTTGCCAGTACCAGGTCAAGCAGCGCTTTACCTCTTGTCAGCCCGTAGACTTCCTGTGTCAGATAGAGGTCATCCTTGTACAAGAGAAAGCTTTGCGACCGCTCGGATTTGGCTGAGCACTCCTCCCATGAGATGTCTGGGTAGTTAAAGTCTCCCATGACAACCATACACCAGGAGTGCGAGGCCTCAGCCAATTCCCTGGCAAACTCCTGGTCAGGGTCTTGACCCTGGGTAGGTCATTAGCTAAAGGAACTCATTGCCACAAGATTCACTTTGCCAAGATCTTAGCAGTGTTTTTATAAAGAACAATTAGGTATTTATGTGACTAATAAGAACATCCCCAGTTATGTTGCATAGAATTTTAAAAAGTGGGAGAAGGGGTGAAGGACAAGCTGTTCTTTCTGGCATAAACTGACTCCTTTCCAAGGGTGTTAAGAAGAAAATTCCTTTTAGAACTGATTATACCATTTCAGGAGGAGCACTTCAGAAATCTGATACTAGTTGTTGTCAAAGACAGGGTTCTGAACTAAATGAATCTCAGATATGAAATGTCAATGCATGTATTTCCATCTATTTGACCATTTGTTCTTTACAAGAAGGTATTAGAATCAGATGTACACAGAGCTTTTATGAAGGTCTTCATTACATACTAGTTTGGGATCATGATCAGATTGATATTCAACATTGATTACAATGAAGTTATTTTTGATCCAGAACTATGTTTAGGAGAATCAGGTTTGTAGTTCCTTTGCATATCAGTACATTTTGTTGACAATCTCAGATCCTATCGTCATACAGGCTGCTTCAGTTTTGCTGTATCAGTGGGCTGGATTTCTGGTTGGCACACTAAGGGGACTGGACTTACAACATACATAATTTTGACCTATCAGGGAATACATTATTCTATGGTTTCATTGTGCATATTATTATGGTTTTGAAGAATATGGAAAATAAAGTACAACCTCTAGCTGCACATTTTTGCCTGTCACTGAAGAAAACATTTAAAGTGAAAAACAAAATTCCCATCCATCCAGCAGCAATGTATTCTAGTTTCCAGTTTCATATTCCAAGATCAGCCTATGTGATAGAAAAGTTGGTTAAATGCATAAATGTTGTATTAAAGAGTCTCTGAGTTGAAAAGATCAGGAGACTCAGCTTTAGAGATGCACATTGGGGCAAAAAGCCCTATACAACTCAGGGGATTTTCCTTCTCTTGTTAAATAAATGAATAATTAACTTTATTTTTCTCTTGTTCTTGTCTCATTACATCCTTAAGACCTAATGGTGAGCACTGGAGCAAAGGATTTAAGAGGCTTTGCTGCATCCAAGTAAGTGATGGGCTGAGGAACTAAATGCAAAGATCTAAATAGCCCAGGTTATGTATAGCTAAGTCATTCTTACTTATAGGGAGGGACAGTGGCCTCCAGCATTCCTTTTGAATTTGGAGCCTGGAAACTTGCTATGAGGGAAATCTCCCTGCCTTTTTTTCCCAGACCAAGAAAACTAGTTTGCTGTGGTGGGGAGCAATCTGCACCTCCAGATTGTAGTGTGTCAGCAGAGCCACTCCATAGCCATCAAGGCCATACTAGGTTTCATTCGAGATGCATCCTTCTTTACCTGAGAATTTACAAACTCTACCTAGCTCCTCTCCCATCCATGTACAGGGAAACTGCACAGAGCTGACCTTTGTGATACCCAGAAGGTACCCAGGTGCTTCTATAGCATCTCTTCAAATCCTGCTTTTTCTCTTACCCAAAGAACTCGCAATGCTTCTATCTGGGCCAAGGTAGCCTGTGGACCAAGAGGAGGGCTAAGATTTGTCTATAGGGTTTCAAGAGGCTCATCTTTAAAATTCTCTATGACATAGCTCAAGACAGTTCATTTCAATAGCTTCTGGGGGATTATGTTGTTCATTTATGCTGCTGGCTATTGGGTTTTTATGAAAAAGTATATTGTGTATGTTTGCTATATATATTATTATCAGTTCTTTTCTGGTTTGCTGAGGTGCTTGTAGAGTTAATTTATTTTAATTACTCTATAAAGCCCTCAGGGAATTAAACAACAAAACTGTGTGTTAAAAGATAGTCACAGGCCTGGCTTGTAAATACAGAGAAACATGGGATGATATAACTTTCATTTTTCATTTATTTCCTCTTGCCAGGCCTCATCTAGCAAATTTTGCTTAGGCTGTGAATGTATATTCAACATGTTTGAAGCTTTTATTATTGTTTTCATCTCAGAAATGTCCATCTATGACCATGGGCAACTGGTGCCTCCTAATACTGGGGGGCACCAGCACCTGTTGCCAGCTAGGGAGGGGTCCCCAGTGGCCAATCGCCGCTGGGGTTGGGGGGAGCCAGCAGCCAATTGTTGACCGGGGCAGGAGGGGTCCCCCAGCAGCCAATCACCAGTGCTTCTCTCAGGTGGGGCATGGCCAATCTCAAGGGGTGCACATGCACCCAACATTCATCCCCTATGCATTGCCAATGCCTATGACAAGCGTGCTGTATTGAAATGCTACATAATTGTGGATCAAAAGGAATCCATCAGTACCCAAAACATGTTGACTCACAACTCTGCAGCCACCTGTTGCCCTGGGAGAACCTGAGTGGTACACACACCTCATGGCCACTCCTGGAAAGTCATAACCTAAGGGGCATGTACTAAGTCCAGAAGGTAACATAAGAGCATTCAGCTTATGTCTAGCCCTCATGTAGATCCATCAGTGTTGAGGAAAGGAGGCATTTGCCTTTCTCTCATATTTTGAGGAATCAACGTTGCCCCTTTAGTCCTTGTGCTGTAGGGATTGTGCTTGGTGTTGTATCCTCCTTTTTCCATTGTGCATGCACATAGGTCCAGAGAGAGTCTAGTCTGAACAGTACCCTGGACAGCTCTTTTTAAATTTTCTTCTCCTCATGCCTTCTGTAGTGAGCATGGATAATTACCTGCAACTAATGTAATTTTGTAGCTCACCCCTGACTGCTCTCCATGTTTTAACTCTAATGAAAAAGGTGGAAGGAGTTCATTTCTCTCTAGGTTTCTGAATGCCTCCTGCTTAGGGATATTTTCTGTACAAGCATTTTTCTGGAATGGGCCTTGTTTGGTTATGACTTAGCAGCATATGATGTAATATATTCTGATAGAATGGGCAGCCTGAAACAAAGAGAAGAAGCAGATGTATAATAAATTGCACAGAGACAAGAAAAGGAAATGGAAGATAAGGAAACATGGTATGGGATTTGTACATACCATTACAGTTGCCTAGTAAATGTTAGACAAAAAAAATCCAGCTCCCAAGATCCAACCTTAACTGTATGTGACCCATTTTTGTACACTTTTTATACAAATTATGTTGTAAAAGATTGGACTTTTTAGAAATCTGGGATAATTGTGTACACATGGGATAATTGTGTGCCTTCCTGACTGGTTTTTCATAAAACTGCCCCACTAGAATAAAGCCAACCATGTGAAAATCTATAGATTGCTAAGAAGATAAGCAGAGGAACAGGGAACACTATTGTCCCTAGTGTGCTTAAGAACCATAGCTCTGCTAGGATGAATGCTTTGAAAAATATCACTCGTGCTATAAAATACTGAGGTCAGTATTGTTGCTCCTGACTCATGGAGGCAGTTGAGAACAGACTAAGCTCCGCTGAATGCAAGATTCTCAGGTTTATTATTCTTGTTAAAATTGTATCAAGATACAGGTTTTTGGTTTGAAATTGGCAAATAGGCAGGATTTTCTAAAAATGGCACAGAGTTCTCCCGCAGTAGTCCTTCTGTTCACACTGTACACATGTCAACCTTGCAGGTTTTATATTGGCTTGCTATTTCATTTTATTATACATTTCAGACTTGATACAAGTTCCAAGGGCTTTTGTTCTTGTAATGAAAAGATCAGAAAAAATTATTAGAGAAATCACCCTATCAGGAAACCATGAATTTATATTTTATCTAAACTATGCCAAAGTGATCAGCCTTTTAATGTTTTAAATAGTTGAATTTCCAAATATTATAATTCTTGAATTACCAGGGTTAGAGAAAAAAGGGTTAAATGTCATTGGATTAAATTGATATTTAAAAATACACTCAGTGCTGTAACTGAGGAGAAAAAGAGAACACAAAAGGTTGAACAAAGGAAATTCTAGTCAAAAGAATATAAATGCCCATTCCCTAACCTAAAGAGTCATCTTCTAGTATCAACATGAAAGAGAAGTATTACAGATAGTAGGCTACTGCAGCCAGCAGTGAAACTGTAAAACCACAGCTATAGTTGGGTCAATATGCAGGGAGAAAAGAAATGTTTCCTGTGGTTCTTCTACTGTGGAACCAGTCACCCAAAGGCCAGAGGTGAGGACATGACAGTGAGAATTTATTAATCTATCTTTAGCTGAACTATAAAGAAAATAGCAGAGGGTGAAAAAGCCAGTGGAACAAAACTTGAGGAAAAAAATAAAATCTTTACTGTATTGAAAGTAGAGAGTACAGGATGATTTAAATAATTTTATTAATAAAAATAATTTAAAATATAACTTATTAATAAAAATAACTTTTATTAATGAATAAATAGATACACAACACAAGAAGGACATCTCCTGGACTCCAAAAGAAGGCCACAGCCCCACTCTGGACTTGTATATAAACTGTTTCTGCCTTCATGCCCAGCCTGAGACTGCTAAAAGAACCTACAAGAAACTTGCTCAGGTATGCTTAAATCACTTTGTCAAATAAACTGCATATGTAAAATAATCATGTATAGTGCAAGGGTTGAGTTATCCAGACCATTTTTTTTATTTTTCATCAATTTTTAATACAGTACAGCAATCAAGGAAAAATATATATCATCTGTACATGTACAAGCCAACTATATTACAAACAAGAAATAAAAGGAAACGGGGAAAAGAAGGAGGAGGCAAGAAGGAGGGATAGAAGAAAAGAGAAGTTCGCAAAGAGCAGCAATCTAGCTACTAAAATATTCCAAGAATTCCTTCTATCTTGTACCAAACTTTTAAAAGCAGTTTAGCTGGCTAAACATGACTTTTTTTCTGTAGGTGCCAGCTGTGCCTTCTCATTGTGCCAGATTTTGACCTTTGGAGATGTCATTCTTTTCCAATGCAGTAATATAATACTGTGTGTTACTAATAAGGCCTGCTATAAGGATGCCATTTGGGAAGGATTCTGTTTGAATTCCTTGGGGATATATCCAGTAACATACACATTTACCAAAGTTATCAGTGCTGCATTCCAAACCATGGTAATTTTTGGTATCATTTTATTCCCAAAAAACTCATAATAAGGCATGACCAAAACATATGATCAAGAATTGCCTGCAGTGCATCACATCTCCAGAATGTATCTACTGGCAGTATATTTCATTTTTTAAGTTTAGCAGGGGTTCAGTGCAGATGAAAAATTATCTTTTGTTGTATAAGAGGAAGTCTAAGATCAGTTGTTTGAATATGGTGAATTCCTGATTTCCACTGGGATTCTGTCATCCAGATGCTGAGGTCTCCATTCCATTTCTGTTTTAAATAGTCTGTATCAGGTCTATTATGTTACATTATATATTCATAGAGATGGAACAGGAAGCTGATTTCAATAGATAGATAGATAGATAGATAGATAATCAGGAGTATTTGCTATACATAAAATGCAAGGTCCAAACTGATTTTCTAATACTTGATGCAACCTCATATATTGCCATTCAGCTATTTTCAGAAGGTCAAATTAATCACATAAGTCAAAAAAGGACCCAATACAATTTCCACTAGAAGCTGTTCGGCATGCACAGTACACTTGTTATACGTTTTCTTCACATCTCTTTGTGGAACCCATACCACAAAAAGGGAATGCACCGAATAGAGGCCTTCTGATGTAACAAATGATGAAACTTCAGTAACTTTGCCAATTGTTTCCAAGCTTGTTGGGAGGCAAAAATTGTAGGAGCTAAAGTTAGAAAGACAGCAATAAATAGAGCTTATGGTGTTTGATAAAAGAAGGGAAAACATAAGTTCCTGTTCAATTTCCATCCATACAAGAGAGTTATCAATCATCCTGTACATAGCACAGTTTACTAAGAAGGCATTGTGATATCATTAAAGGTTTGGAAGATGAAAACCACCATTTCAAATGATAGTTGCATCTTTTTTGAGAAAAGCCAAGCCCTTTTATCCTCTCCCCACAGAAAGCTATTGAACACTCAGTTGATTTTAACAAAATAGGGTTGGGGGATTACAATAGGCAGATTTTGTAATAGGTAAACCAGGTAAAATAAGATGTTCATTTTAAACAATTAGCAGACCTCCACAAAAAATACTGCCAAACTTCTCACTTTGTTCAGATCCTGTAATATAACATCAAGAAGCTTCTGAAAGTTTTGGCAGACATTAATATTAAGATTCTTGGATATTTTAATACCCAAATAAGTTGTGTGTTCTAACTATCAGTGAAACTGCTATTTCCTAAACAGATCCTTAGGGGTAAACTTATTTAATCCAAGTATTAGGGGTGTGCAAAACAGGCCATATTCAATTTGGATTTGGATTCACCCTGAATTGGGGACAGTGATTCAATCTGTTGATTCGGATCACTGTCCCCAATTTGATTTGGCAGACTCTGGAGATTGGATGCCGATCTGGAGAATCAGCAATTCCGCCATAGACACAGCTTTAAAAATTTTTTCTACATACCTCAAGATACCAGGGGCAGCTCATGAAAGCTGTGATGGTGGGATGGATGGAGCGTCCCACAGAAACGTGGGGGGCCCTCTCGCATCCTTGGTGGTGAACCTAAAAGTGGACCAGAAGTACTTCTGGTCCACTTCTGGGTCTGCTGCCAAACTTACACCCCCTGCCCCATCCCTCAGCCCAGCAATTGGCCATGGAGGGACCCTGGGTGCCCCCTCAGACCCAGGAGGCACCAGTCATTGAGCCAGGGAGACATGGTGGTGGGGGGGGGCGCCCTACGTGCTCCCTGGCAGACCCAGAAGTGGACCAGAAGTGCATCTTTTCCACTTCCAGGTCTGCTGCCAAGTGCGCTGGGGAGCCCCCATGGTCCTGTGGGACACTCCATTCACCCCAGCATCTCATTCACAAGCTGCCTAGTACCTTGCAGTATATAGAAAAAACATTTAAAGCTGGGTCTATGTCTGAATTGCCAAATCTTTCCAAATCTATTCAGAGGGTTCCAATTTGATTTGGAGAGATTAAAGGGTCTCCTGATTTGATTCAGAGATTTGGACACCAAATAGGGCTGAATCTCTGCGGAATTGAATAAGGGACTAAAGCTTCACACAGCCCTACCACGCATCTCAGATTTAGTCTAATTAATTGTATCGGCAGATAGATTGCTAAAATTGTTGGCTAATGATAAAAGGCAGGAACTGATCTCTCAGGCTGTGACAGCTGTATTAATGCATCATATGCATACAATAGGACCTTGTGTTTGCTATCTCCTATCTTAATGTCTTTTATATCACCTTTATCTCTTACAGCTGAAAACAGTGGTTCCAATACTAAATCAAATAAAAGTGGGTGGATAACAGGCAACCTTGTCAAGTCCCCCTTTGTAGGTGAAATGGGTGAGATAATATATTGTTGGTCACAACTCTTGAAGTGGGATTTATTTATAACAGTTCTATCCAGCCCAGGAATTATTTACCAAATCCCATCTTTTATTAAAAAAGGGTACTTCCAAGAAACACAATCAAAATCCTTGTCTGCATCAAGTGCTGATACAGCCAGAGGGACTTTGAAATTTTGTACTGCTGCTACTGTATCAATACCCAGACGTTCATTATCTGAACCATGTCTTTTTGACAAATCCTGCTTGATCTTTGAGAGTTAATTTAGGGGAGACCTGTTCCAATCTGTGCAATAAAGATTTTGGTGTCTACATTAATTAAATAAATTGGTGTGTAGTTTGAACAAATCAAAGAATCCTTGCCTGGTTCAGGAATTACAGAAATAATCACTTCACTTACAGTTTGAGTAGGGTGCCTTGGTTTCTACTATCATTATGTACATTTGATAATTAAGGTAACAATATATCTTTAATTATTTTATAAAATTCCACAGGAAATCCATCACTGCCTAGGAAGTTGTTATTGTTCATGTACCATTGGCTGATTTCTGTCTGTCATATGCTTATTCCCAAGACAGTCTTTTATAGTTTATATTTTATTATAGTTAGATTTACTCTTTAGTCTATATGCTAGTAACCTTCCTGCACATTCCCCCAATTTCCAGTAATCTTAGGACAATCTATATGAAGCATATTCTGCCTTCTGGGATAGTAATTTAGTCAATTCATAGCTCGTATTTGTAATAAAGCATAGTTTATCAGGAAAAGGATTCTTGACATAATCCTCATCTAAAGACTTAATTTTTCTTATTAATGTATCTATTTCTGTATCCCATTTTTTCTTTCTTGCAAAAGCATATCATATTATATACCCTCATAAGGTGACTTTAGTAGTTCCCCATAATATTGAAGCAGAGGAAGCACTAGCTTGATTAAGCGCCATAAAATTTTTCAACTCCTCTAGAATAAATGCTTCAAATTTATAATCATTCACAGGGAGGTGTTGAGTCGCTAGTAATTTTTTTATAGCTGAAGTTCCACCTCAGCATGGTCTGAGACAGCTATAGAGCCAAGAGAGGCATTGACTGCAAAGTCAATTATGCATTAAGAAATTAAAAAGTAGTCAGTTCTAAAATATACTGAATGTGGCATTGAAAAAACCCATCATTGTTGGGTTCTCTATTCACCAAATATCTACTAAACCCAGGTCAGACATAACTTTTAATAAGTTCCTGAGAAGTAGATTTCATGGGGATGAGACCTATCAGTGACAAAGCCTAAACATTCATTCCAGTCTCTTCCCCTCAAATTTGAGGGTATTTCTCAAATTCAGAGAGCTTTACATAAAAGGAATGTTGAAATGTTGGATTGTCTGCACTGGGGGATATCTCAAAGACCTACTCCGGCAGGCTTTAAACTAGGCTCGTCAGGGGAAGGGGAAGATGAGGGCGGAGGATACATCAGACTACCAGACCAAACGGCGCCCACAACTACAGCCCAGCCCAGACCGACAAGCGTAGCAGATAAACAGGTAAGAGATGGGGACCAGGGGAATGCTGGGACTAGGGGGTCAGTATACACATCTACTGGAGGCCTGAAATGCCTCTACACTAATGCCCGTAGCATGGGGAACAAGCAGGAGGAACTCGCCCTCCTGATGGCTGACACCAGCCCGGACATTGTGGGGATTACGGAAACATGGTGGGACTCCAAGCACGATTGGGCGGTGAATGTCAAGGGCTATAGGCTGTACAGGAGGGACAGGATAGGAAAGAGAGGGGGGGGAGTGGCACTCTATATCAAGGAGGAATACACATCCTCGCTAATTAGTAAAGAGTCAGGGGAGAAGCACTCTGAAGTGCTTTGGGTTAGGGTTCAAGGCAAAAGAGGGGAAAGGGACCTAACGGTGGGAGTTTACTATAGACCACCCAAACAAGGAGAGGAACTTGACCAGGAATTCTTGGGTCAGCTCACCGAGGTAGCGAAGGCTAAGGATGTGGTAGTCATGGGGGACCTGAACTTCCCAGACATCTGCTGGGAGGAGCAGTCAGCCAGGTCTGAGTGCTCCCGTAGGTTCTTAGACAGAGTCCAGGACCTTCATCTAACCCAGGAGGTGCACAGCCCCACCAGGGGGGATGCCTTGTTGGACTTGGTGTTGCCCACGGGCGACGCCCTGGTGAGGGGGCTGCGGGTGCTTGACCCCCTGGGCGACAGTGACCACTGCCTGCTGGAATTCACCATTCAGCGCAAGGTGGCAAAGGCAAGCAGTCAGGCTGTGGCCCTAGATTTTAGGAGGGCGAACTTCAACGAGCTAAGGAGGATAGTTGG
>NW_005841830.1:2216397-2229711 GCF_000455745.1 Alligator sinensis
CTGGGGGAGTCCCTGTTCCCCCGAGCGCCGCCAGGAGTGACCAGGAATAACGGTCACAACCTGGCGGAGGGAAGGTTTAAGTTGGACATCAGGAGGTGCTACTTCACGGTCAGGGCGGCTAGGGTCTGGAACCAGCTTCCAAGTGAGGTGGTGCAGGCTCCCACCCTGGGGGGTTTTAAGAGGAGGTTAGATGACCATCTTGCTGGGGTCGTTTGACCCCCAGTACTCTTTCCTGCCATGGCAGGGGGTCGGACTAGATGATCTGCCCAGGTCCCTTCCAACCCTAGAAACTATGAAACTATGAAAGTAAAAAAAGAATCTATAATTTTAACATTTGCAAGGACAAATCTATCCTCCAGATCATCAGCTATGTCAATTAAATGGGGGAATAATTTTTTATGCACTAAAATAGAAACTCCATGTGATTTTATTCTATACACACTTGAGATTATTAACCCTACACAACCATGCTCTAATTTTTTAGATTACTCTACGGATATATGAGTTTCTTGGAGCATAGGAATATCAGCCTTCTGACTTTTAAGAAAAGATAATATTTTCTTCTTTTTATTAGGGCTGTTAAGGCACTTCTCATTCCAAGATATGCACTTAACAGGGCTAGCCATTCCAGGGACTTTATTTTCTATGTTCAAATATGTATATAGCTGGCAAATAGGCTCTAAATCATATGTACTACATTTATATGTATATTGTCATAATTTGTAATATTGACATTCATATTTAGAACTCATAACCGCATATACTTCCAAGCACACTTTTGAAAAGATCTTGAGAGAGAAGAGGAAAAGAAAGGAAAAAGAGAAAAATATATATGACATGTTGGGAGAGTCTACATGAGATGCTATGTCGGCATAGTGACAAGCTATGGCTATGTATCTTGTCACTACGGCAAAGTAGCATTGGTGGCAACAACCCATGTGCTGCCAGGACTGCACAGTAATGATGGCTGCTGTGCAGACATTTAGTACTTACTAAAGCAAGTACTAACTGACCGCGTAGTAACAACTGCGCAATCGGAGGCATGTGTAGATGTGCCCACTGTGTCTACTAGCATGGTTTGGGCAGATGTAACCCAAAGCTCTCTACCATTCTGCAACAATAAAGACAAAGACATTAACAAAAAACATATATATGACACTCCTTAATAAGCAGTGTTTAACACTCTGAAAACCCTCACTTTTTCCTTTTTTTGTTGTTTGTGGGGTTTTTTTAGGTACAAACTCAGGTAATTTCATAAATTTGCTCTCTCCAGATGGTATTGATGTAATAAATTTTTCTTCCTTAGTGTCAGAGAAAGTGTAGATTTTCCTTCCGTGAATCAGATTCAGGACAGCAGGATACCTCATGTTTGTGTCTCTTATGTAGTTTTGCTGGTTTAAACAGAGCCTGTTTTTCAGCCATCTCATAGGGAAGATCAGGAAGTGGCATTAAATGAACATTAGGCTCACCCCATGTCAGCTTTTTTAAGTCTCTGGCACCTTTGAACACTATATCCTTGGTAGAAAATTGTAGGAACTGGCCATAAAGACCCTAGGTTTTCTTTCCAGATTAGGCTTCCTCCAAACGAGACCTGTGGGCCCTCTTTATCTCCAAATCAGTGTCTGAGGGGAGTTATAAAATGCTGGTGAGTAGTTTTGATACAAGCTCTGTGGGATTACTTTGTTCAGACCCCTCAAGGCCTCCACCAGTGCAAATGTATTTCCTGGATCTGTCTTCCAAGCCCAGCACTTCATCTCTGAGAACATGCAGCATTTGCTGTGACAGCCCATCTGAACGAACATTTCTACAGCCTAATCCTCACAAACAGGAACTCTGTCCTCTGCAGTGTCAGGCCATAGTCTTGAACCACATAACTTGGCCTACCCAGATCCACCATTCATCCCCATCTGCCATCTCCATAGATGGTTACCTAGGCAGCTAGAAGTTTCCATCAGGGCCTAGCCATCTTCCCCCCTCCTTCCCACTTAAATGGTCAGTCAGAGTCAGCTGGTCCTCAACTTGCCTGCTCTGTTGCTTCTCATGGCTTATACTTCTACTGGCTCTCTGCCTGAACCCCTGGCTACTCTACCTGGCTTGCTCTGAGACTCCATGGTCTGCCTGACCCTTCAGCTTCCTAACCCAGCCTCTTTGTCAGCCCAACTTCTGGTTTGATCTCCTGGCTACCTGAATGGCTTGCTTTCTGATTCAGCACTCCACCTGACCTGTGCTCTCTGGCTTGGCTTCTCAGTCTGATCTCCTGGCTTCTCAACCCTTGGATGCTTGCTCATTCTGACTTCTGTTGCTCCCTCCGACCAAGTGACTCAAATATCTAGCTGCCTGTGACCCAGTGTGACATCTACTGCAGTGCGGCATCTACTCCAACAAAGTTCATTAAAAATCTCTGAGTCTTGTTCACTGTAATTTTCATGCTTGATACCTCTTTATCTATGCCTTGCATCAGAGAAGCTAAGTCCACCATCTACCCCTCAGACAGACATTGTCCATTACCATTAGCTCAAAGGCCTTCATTTAAGAAGCCAAGGGGCTCTTTGATGTTTTTTTTTTTTTGATGGCCCCCTGACAATGGAGGGGAATAAGAGTTCTTCCCAGCTTTAAAGAAGGCTCTAGATTAGTCCGTAAAGAAGGATCTAGATTAGATAAGTATAATTTCCGTAAGTGTTTGGCAAATCTTAACAAATAAAAGTGTCCAAAAATGTTGCAAAATAGCAGAAGCCTATAAGACATATGTCTGCTTCAGTCCACAATGACCCCCGGCTCCAGTTATCCAAACTCTATAAGGTCCATATTACCTAGGAATTAGAGCTGGGTAGATATTTTGTTGTTGACTGCACAGTTTTCATACAGTGATTCTCAATCAGGGGACTGTGGCACCATTGGATGCCACCAGATCCTTTGAAGGATGTCATGAGCTGTAAAGAGATAAATGAGATAAATGAGGTGCTTATCTGACGCAATAAGCAGATAAGTGCAGGCATAGGCTTGTCCCTTCCTGGATGACATCCTCACCCTGACTGCCCAACCCTTCTGCAGGAAAGTAAGCGCTGTAATATAGGATCATAGGAAAGTATGGCTGAAAGAAACCTTGCTTACAAGGTCATCTACTCCAGCCCCCTCCTCAAGGCAGGATTATCCCTGACTAAATCATCCCAGAAAAATGTGTGTCTAGCATGCTCTTAAAAATTTCCAAGGATGGTGATTCTGTGGGTTCTCTAGATATCTTATTCTAATGCTTGACTATCCTCATATTCAGAAAATTCCTCCTAATCTCCAACCCAAATTTCCCAGCTGAAGATCAAAGCCATTGAACCTAATCCTATTCCCTACAGTCACAGAGAAAAGCCCATCTCCATCTTCCCTATAATCACTCTTCAGGTATTTCAAGACTGTTATCAACGCCCCCCTTAGACTTCTGTTCTCCAGCTAAATAACCCTAGTTCTTTCAGCCTTTCTTCATAAATCATGCTACCCAGGCCCCTAATTATTTTTGTTATTTTGTGCTGGACTCTTTCCAAACTGTTCACATCTTTCTTGGAGTATAGGTCTAAACTGTCCACAGTACACCAGGTAAGGTTTCACCAGTGCTGAATAGAGCAGAAGAATCACTTCTCTTTATTTACAAGTGCCACTCCTGTTAATACAGCCTAGTATGCTGTTGGCCTTTTTTGCAACAAAAGCACACTTTTGACTCACATTCAACTGATAATCTACTGTAACCCCTGGGTCTTTCTCTGCAGTACTTCATCTTAGCCAGTCATTCCAATCTGTATTTGTGTATACAATTACCATGCCCCAAGTTCAGGATTTGCACTTGTCCTTGTTGAATCTCATCTGGTTGATTGCAGACAGTTTCCCCAGTTTATTCAGGTCATTCTGAATCCTAGGCATTCTCCAGAGTATCTGCAGTTCAATCCAACATGGTGTCATCTGCACAGTTGCTAAGTATTCCATCATTCAAATCATTAATGAAGATATTAAACAATACTGGACCCAGACAGACTCCTGTGGATCCCCAACTGATGTCTCCTCCCAACTAGATATTGAGCGATTAATGACTGCTCATTGAGTATGATGATCCTGCCAGTTATTTATCCATCTCACATTACTTCTTTCCAGTCTGTTTTTCTCATATCATTAATGAGATGGAATACAGTGTCAAAGCCTTGCTAAATTCAAGGCATCCACAGTAAAAGGAATGCACAGTAGCTTACTCAGGAGCACATCTATATGTGCTCACTTTTGGGAGCAGATTTGCTCCCAATGGGGGCAGCCTGGTATAGGGCTGCTCCTGTCCTGCTCTGCCATCCTGCAGCAACCAGGGGGAGCTCCAGAATCCCCCTGGGTGCCATCCCAGGGGCTGGCAGGGAGCACAAGGCTGGTCCCCATGTGTACAGGGCCAGGAGAACCCTGCCAGCTGCAATAGCAGCTATCTCCTGCCCCCATACACATCAAGAGGGGTCCTGATGTTCATGGGACCAGGAGACAGCTGTTGCTGCAGATCTGTCCTGCCCCATGCACATGGGGACAAGCCCTGTGCCTAGTGAGGATTTCCCATGCAGCCTGAGGCTGGCCGGGACCTATCCTAGTCTGGTCAGGTCCCAGCCAGCTCTGGGCTGCATGGAGACTGCTCTGTACAGCCTGGGGCTGGCTGGGACCTATCCCAGTCTGTGGCAGGTCCCAATCAGCTTTGGGCTACATAGTCTACTGCGCAGTAAAGCATCTTGCGTAGATGCACCCATTTTCAACCAATTCCTCCATTTGGATGCAGTAAGTCATGAAGAGCTTCCTCCCTAGTTGGCCTCTTTACCATGTGTCTCAAAAAGTTATCCCCAACACACACAATCCAGGAATTTACTGGACTGCTTGTGCACTGCTGTGTTTCCCTCCCAGAAGTTGTCCCAATAATTGAAGCTTCCCCCCTCCCCCATGAGAACCAAGTACTGTGATTTGGAAGCTTCCATCAGTTGTTTAAGGAAGGCCTCATCCATGTCCTCCTCCTGGTTTGGAGGCCTATAGCAGATGCCTACTGCAACAATCCCCCCTTTTGCTCTGTCCCCTGACCTTTACCCAGAGGTTTTCAACAGGCCTACATTCCACTTCAAATTGCACCTCTGAACATGTGTACATCACCTTTATATCCATCCATATCTCCTGAGAACATTGCTATGACTCCCATTACTGCTTCCCCATACTAAGCTTTTATCCAGGTCCTCAGGCTCTGTACTTGCCTCTGGGCTTTTGTCTTCATATTATTATTTTTTAATTGGGTGCCATTCAGTTAATAAAGGTTATGTGGGATTGCCTTGAATCCAAAAAAGTTAAGAACCACTGCTTTGGTGGGTAGGGTCTCTGGTTCCTACTGGAGATCACGACACATGGTAAAGCCACCTTTTATTCTTCAGTTATATTTCTAATGGTGTTTATGATTCTCACTCTTGCTTGGAGTTTCACCATTCTACTGAGAAGCTAAAAAATGGAGAAAAGTCAGATAGCTGTACCCTGGTGAAGGAAGCATGATTTGTCCTAGAATTGTTTTGTGTGTGAGTTCATAGACGCTATGTTGATGAATGATGAAAAAATACACAGAAAACCTTAACTTTCCTAGCTAAAATTTCCTAACTGAGAGAACTTGACTTTATGACTTTAATCATATTCTTTTAATTAAGTTATAAAATCAGGGCTTAAATGAGGAAATATCAAAAATAAATTGCCAGCGCAACCTTGCTTCCTCCCACATTGTGTCTATGAATTGGTATAGTACCATATTTTCTCTCACACAACCCACACCTTTTCCCCCAAAACCAGCTGGGGAAAATTGGGATACTCATTATATGGAAAGAAAAGGGTTCCCCATGGGTCTGAAAATTTGAGGAGAGGAGGGGAGCTGTGGATGCAGAGTTGTGGTGGCAATAATTGGCTCAGCTCTGAGAGCCACGACAATTACAATTCATGCTGCCACTGCTCCCTCCTTTTCCTGCCACTCTCGCCAAATTTTTGGACCCATGGGAAGTCTCCCTCCCCAACTGCATGCCAGACTGGCCCACAGCTAGACTTAGCACACCGAATATGATGCAGTATATGGCCCTGGTCTCAGCATGTGGCTCCAGAGCCAGCACACAGTCCCAGGTCTGTTGCATGGCCCTGGAGCCAGTGTGCAGGATCAGACCCAGTGCATGAGGTCTGATCCTGAGTCAATGCACAGGATCAGACCTGGCATGCAGCTCTGGAGCCACGTACTTAATTGGGTCCCACTGCACTGGGTGGCTCCAGTGCCAGTGTGCTGGGTCTGGCCCTAATGCATGGCGCCCTAGCCCCAGCATATGGTTCTTAGCTCTCTGAAAGTGGCCCCCAGCTCTGGAAACTGCAGATCTCTGGTACTTAATTATATTCCAAGGTAAGTATATTTTTTGTCTTCTTAGGGCTTTCCACATATTGGGATGGTATTATATTCGGGGGTATGCTATACATGAGAAAATATGACATTTCCTCAGGTCATGGTTAAGACACTTGTATGCTGCCCTGGGGAACTGGATTCTATCCTTATCTCTATTGCTGAGGTGCTATGTCATGCCAGGAAAGTCACTGAAACTAAACATATCCTGGGTGGTCAGTAATTATTTCTCACTCTTCAGATAACCAATGCTGGCATCTGATTTATGGTAGTGCTGAGCACTCACATGTGCAGCTAAAGTCAATTTGGTCTTGTCCTTTGAAAACAGTTATGTAATATGCTAAGTACTCAGGTTCTAGTGTTTCAAACTGTGTATCTAAAATTAGGGATTTTTTTTTTTACCTTAAACTCTCTGTACTTCAGTTCTCCATCTGTAAAATGAGGATAATACCACACCCTCATCTCACAGGGGTATTGTGAAGATAAATTAATTAAGTGCTTTGAAGCACTAGATACTATAAAGATAATGAATGTCATAGAAGTACCCAGGAGAAATTAATAATTCTGCCTTTAGAGCAGCATTTGAACATCATGCAGTAAAAATGTCCTGGGGTCACAAACTGGAATGTCCAGATAAAGCAACACATTGTAGTGTTGCTCATTAATTCAGTACTGTGTATCCTGTGCACTGAATGAGCAAAGGATTTTTGGAAAAATAGTATTCATATCATTCAAGTTGTACATGTGTGCATGCATGTATATACATGCATATGCAGATTTTCTTAAGCTTTTAATAAAACACATTGGATTAACAATAGGTTTGGAATCTTTAGATCCATCACATGGACCTTTGCCACTTGAGTGAATGAAGTAACTGGTAGTGGCAATATATTGTCATCTTTGTGGAACAGCTGTAGTAAGAGTCGGGGCACATGCTTTTACAGTGGACTTTTTAGTTGTTTGCTAATAGTGGAGTAATAACAAGACTTGGAAGTCTTGTGGTAGTACTGCATTTACTCAAATATAAGATGATCTCCCAATAATTCAATTCTATATATGGAACATTTGTATTTTTAAAATAATTTTTCAGGTATAGAACCTAACTATTGGAGGTTTGGATTTGTGCTGTCCTCAGCCCCTGCCCCTCAGGAAAATAAATTTGGGAGGTCAGGTAGCCCTCTTGTCCTTTGCCCCCTCCCTCTTCTTTCCAACTTCTTTCCCTTGCAGCCCCTTCCCCACTGTCAGGCGCTTCTCTCCATGAGCACACAAAAGTAAGGGGCAAATTTAAAAACACTGAACTTGAACTAAATATACTTATAGTAATATACATATAGGCAAATTACTACACATTACCATAGACTTAGTTCATCCAGAATTGATGCAGTTTACCTCTTTGAAACTTGCAAGTTTTAGCACAGGTATTCCATAAGTACACTTTAAAGCTGCACTTTAGCACCTACTTATGCATACAAATCATGCATGGTATTAGTCTAAAGCCAACAGGCTCATGGTTTACCATATAGTTCATTGGGTTGGGCCCCTGCAGTTAATAATGTTGCAAGCCATGGTGACCCCACAGCTCAGCACTGCTCAGTACGTGTGTGTACTCCAGATAGCCCCCACAAAGGATTCATGTGCTAATTAGCCCTCAACTCATGACTAGAACTGGGTGTTCTTGTCACTAATCCTGAGATCCTCCAAAAATTTACATGCAGATGAAGGTCAGGGCAGTCTGGTCTGGCTTCATCTCCTGGAGGGCAGGGCCACACTAATCATATGTGACAGGCTGAGAGAGAGGGCAACAGAGAATTTTGGGGTGAACTGTTTGGGGCCCTGTTTGGTGATGCTTACCAGACATTTAAGGCTGGTGAAGAAACAGGAATAATTGGAAATGGGAAAGAAAGGCACGGCTAAGCTATGAAAATGAAGAGGAAGTCTAAATTTATACAGAATACATGATGGTGTTGGCACTTTTTGGATGACCTGCATTACTCACCACACTCAGTGATTAGATATCCTGAACTTATGCTACTGAAACGTTTGGGCATATCTACTAGGCCAGTGTGAAGTGGCTGGTATTCGCTTTGGATTCAGCCGATTCGGGGGACAGTGATTCAATTCAGTGATTCAAATCACTGTCCCAAATCAATTCAGCTGAATCTTGTGCAGAGCCCCCCATGCAGCATGGGTCAGTGGGAGGCAGCAAGGATTAGCCCCCGACTTGGCAGCACCCGGTGAGCCGGGGCTTTTTTAAAGCCCTGGGATTTGGGGTGGGCGGGGCAGCCATGGCAGGGCTGGAGGAGCAGGCAAGGGATGGGCCCTGGCAGGGGTCCCTCCATGGTCCCTCCCCCCTCCTCCAACCCCGCCTCCCCCTCCCCTTATTTACCAGCTCTGAGTCCAGCTGCAGCTCCCTGCTGCAGTGGGTGGGGACTGCTTGAATCATCAAAGCTCTCCAAATCTTTGGAAAAGATTTGGAGAGCTTTGAATCGATTCAGACCTTTTAATTGGTCCCCTGATTCAACTCGGATTTGGAGATTCGGACACTGAATCGGGTCATATCTCCTCTGAATCGAATCAGCACCCGAAACTTTGCATGGCCCTAATATTTACACGTGCAATTAATGCAACTGGAGTTGGCTCTCGGGCTCTCCTTGGCTGTTTCAAAAATGTTCCTTCCACAATGTGGAGGTATGTGCTTAGTCACTCAGCTGTTCATCCTGAAGTGGTGCATGTCATATCAGGGGCTATAGGCTGTACAAGAGGGATAGGACAGGGAGGAAAGGTAGGGGTGTGGTGCTCTACATCAAGGAGAAATACACATCCTCAATGAGTAGCACGGGGTCAGAGGAAGGGCATGCTGAAGTGCTCTGGGTTAGAATATAAAGAAGTCAAGGAGAAAGGGACTTAACAGTGGGGGTCTACTACAGACCACCCAACCAAGGGGAAGAGCTAGACCAGGAATTCTTAAGTCAGCTCACGGAGGTAGTTAGGTCAAAGGACATGGTCATCATGGGTGACCTGAACTTTCCAGACATCTGCTGGGAAGAGCAGTCAGCTAGATCTGACCACTCATGCAGGTTCCTAGCTGAGATAAAGGACCTTCATCTAACCCAGGAGGTGCAAAGCCCCACCAGGGGAGATGCCTTGTTGGATCTGGTCCCGGCCACAGGCGATGACCTGGTGAGGGGTCTGCGGGTGCTCGACCACCTGGGCGACAGTGATCATCGCCTTCTGGAATTCACCATCCAGCACAAGGTGGCAAAGGCCTGCAGCAAGGCAGCAGCCCTGGACTTCAGGAGGGTGGATTTCAATGAGGTAAGGAGAATAGTCGGGGAGGCACTGAGGTCCTGGAGGGGAGAAGAATCGGGTGTCCAAGAAGAGTGGTCGTTCCTTAAGGAGACGATCCTCCAAGCCCAAAGGGAGGTAATCCCAACATGGATCAAAGGGGGCAAGAGGGCGCAAAAGCCCCCATGGCTCACCAAAAGCATATGGGAATGTCTCCTAGCTAAAAAGGAGGCGTACACCCAATGGAAGGGAGAGTCCATTACCAGGGAGGACTATACCTCGATTGCTCGGGGGTGCAGGGGGGCGGTCAGGAAGGCCAAGGCGGAGATGGAACTGGGACTAGCTACCCAGATCAAGGACAAAAATAAGCCCTTTTTTAAATACATAGTGGGTAAAAAGAAGGTACCGGGTAAAGTGGGGCCTCTGCAGGACACGCTAGGAAATCTGGTTGTCGCACCAGATGGTAAAGCTAACCTATTTAACAATTTCTTTGCCTTCATTTTTCTGAGCAGGGACCAGGTCACCACCCCCCACACTGGGACCCCCATAGTACTCAGGGGAGGCACACCCAGGCCTAGGGTCAGTGAGGAACTAGTCAGGGAACTTCTGGAGGGACTGGATGTTTTTAAATCAGCAGTTCCTGATAATCTCCACCCCAGAGTGCTGAGGGAATTAGCAGAGGTCATTGCGGGACCCCTGGCATGGCTTTACGAGCACTCATGGTGCTCTGGCATGGTGCCAGAGGACTGGAAAAGGGCCAGTGTGGTTTCCATTTTCAAAGAAGGGTGGAAGGAGGACCCAGAAAACTATAGGCCAGTCAGTCTTACCTCGATCCTGGGTAAGCTTTTTGAAAGAATACTCCTGGCACATGTCCACGAGGGGCCAGCAGGGGAGATTATGCTTAAGGGCAACCAACATGGGTTCATTAGAGGGAGGTCCTGTCAGACCAACCTGGTGGCCTTCTATGACCAGGTCACAAAAGCCTTGGATGCAGGTGTAGCAGTGGACGTAGTCTTTCTGGACTTTAGGAAGGCCTTTGACTCTGTCTCTCACCCCATTCTCATTAAAAAAACTAGGAGACTGTGGTGTCGACACCTACACAGTCAAATGGGTCACTAGTTGGCAGGAGGGCCGCATCCAGAGAGTGGTGGTGGATGGGTCATTTTCAACCTGGAGGGATGTGGGCAATGGGGTTCTGCAGGGCTTGGTCCTCGGGCCCACACTGTTCAACATCTTCATCAGCGACTTGGACAAGGGTGTAAAAAGCACCCTGTTCAAATTTGCAGATGGCACTGAGATGTGGGGAGAAGTGGGCACGCTAGAAGGGAGAAATAGGCTGCAATCAGACCTAGACAGGTTACAGGGGTGGGCAGATGAGAACAGGATGGGTTTCAACACTAACAAGTGCAAGGTACTACACCTGGGAAGGAAGAACCAACACCATACCTACAGGCTGGGGAACTCTCTTCTCGTTAGCACAGAGGCAAAAAAGGATCTTGGAGTCATTACTGATCAGGCCGCAGTTGGAGTACTGCATCCAGTTCTGGACACCACACTTCAGGAGAGATGTGGACAACATGGAGAGGGTCCAAAGGAGGGCCACTCGCATGATCGGGGTCAGCAGGGCAGGCCCTACGAGGAGAGGCTAAGGGACCTGATCCTGTTCAGCCTCCACAAGAGAAGGCTGAGGGGGGATCTAGTGGCCTGTTACAAACTAGTCAGGGGGGACCAGCAGGCATTGGGGGAGTCCCTGTTCCCCTGAACGCTACCAGGAGTGACAAGAAATAATGGTCACAAGCTGGCAGAGGGTAGATTCAGGCTAGATATCAGGAGGCGCTACTTCACTGTCAGGGTGGCTAGGATCTGGAACCAACTTCCCAGAGAAGTGGTGCTGGCTCCTACCCTGGGGGTCTTTAAGAGGAGGCTGGATGAACACCTTGCTGGGGTCGTTTGACCCCAGTACTCTTTCCTGCCATGGCAGGGGTTTGGACTTGCTGATCTTCTCAGGTCCCTTCCAACCCTACCAACTATGTCTAGCCCTTGAGATTATCCTCCAAGGAAAGTGAATGTAATTCCCCATTATCTCCACAATATTCTCTCTACTCTGGTCAGATTCCAAAAGACACAACTATAAAAACTCTGAAGCACAAGAGAGGAGAAAGGTAGAACACAAGAAGGTAAATGTATAGCTCCCTGAGGGTACTCAGATCAGCATCTTTCTCACAGTTGGTAGGTGAAAGCCCTGCTCACAATCAAGGCTCAGCAGAGTCAGTCCTGTGAAGTAAGCAGCAATTTCACTGAGCTGATATTGTGTTAATATTTTTTCACTAAGGAGGTAGCAACAATTTTTTTTTTTTGCATTCCATGATATTTGCATTTTTAGACAGAAACACAAGCTAATTTTGGTGAGCTGAGGCACCTGTGATAATTTTGTTCTTGCGGTGTTACTTATGCATAAGGTGCAACCACTGTAAAGATATTTTTACATTTGTTTTCAGCTTCCTTTGACTAATATAATAAATGCCGGCTACAGTTGCATTGCTTTCTTCCACTTTTTTAAATTGTTGCTTGTTGCACCATTCCCCAGCTCCAAATCGGACATGGATAATACCAGAAAGGCCCAGGACCCGCATAAAATAGCAAAAGTGCCTGGCAGAAACAGTGGCTGGTAAGTGCTGCAATGAAAGTGCTATTTAACCTGCTGGCTAATACAAAAGGTTATTTGAGCAACAGCTAGTGGAACAATATATTTACCAATTAAATTAATTCAAACAAATAGGGACTTTAACCCCAGCATCCTGGCTAAATTCCAGCTTGGGTAATTGCTTTCTGGCTACCTACATTTCCCCTGGAGTTTCTGCTGGCTAAGTTATGGTTCATTTCTTGATTTTTTTTTTTTTTTTTCTTTCTTACTGTTGTGTAGGGTGGCAGGTCCTGGTAAATCACACACATTGCAAAATACAGAGGTGATTGCATTTCAGTGGCAGCAGGAAGGAAGCGTTTGCTCATATTTATCCCAAGTGTAAGATTACCAGGTTTGAGCAAGTATCCAGATGCCAGGTGTAATATCAACAATATTCAGTAAATATAAAAATGAGTTAGATCAGATCTTCCTTTCTTTCCTCCCTTCTTACAAGATTAATATTCCCTGCACCACACTCCTGTGTTGTGGCCTCACATTTGGAGCAATTCATAAAGGTCCAGCAGTACTGAGCCCTAGTAAAAACCACAACACAGGCTGCTTGGCTTCATCCTCTCTCCCCAATCAATGAAAACGCATAGACTGGGTAGAAATGCCCAATGTATGCCAAAGCCAGAAGTGAAGAGTAATTCTCCCCATTTCTCTCTGTTCAGTGAGGCAAGAGAATATAGCAAAGTACTATGTCGCAGAGCACTGAGGTGCCCTGCTCCTAGAGAGGAAAAACTGCTAGAGGAAAAGCCCTAGCAGTGGCTAAGGAGCACAGCTGTGGGTTGCCAGGGCAACTGGAGGCAGCAAATGACCCACACCTGACAGCGGTCAGCTGGCTGTAAGGGGCAAGGTCTGGCTCTTATAAAGCCCAGGGCTGAGGCCAGGCTGGTAGTTCCCTGCCAGCAGCCAGACAGAGAGCAGCAGCAGCAGC
>NW_005841830.1:2229735-2234300 GCF_000455745.1 Alligator sinensis
ACGGCGCGCGAGCGCCTGCTGCTCCTCCTCCCCCTCCTCCTCCTCCTCCTCCTCCTCCTCCTCCTCCTCCTCAAGCTAAGATGCGAGAACTGCTCTAGCAGAGTAAAGGATGGCAGCTCGAAGATGTTTGATCACCATGGTTTTAGCCGGGCAGCTTTAAGTTAAGTTGTAGCCAAGAGGCTTGTGTTTGCTTTGTTGTTATGTATTATACTGGTGGCTAGGGTAAGGCTATAAGGGGTTGGAGGAGGCCTCAGAGGGAACCCACGTGGTGTGGGGACCCCGGCACCAGTGAGGGCGCAGCGTACTCATAGGGACCCACAGTGGTGTGGGGGCCCTAGCACCAGTGAGGGCGCATCCCCAGAGAAGGGGTACTACTGAGAAGCCCTAGTGCGGGCTTGGTGAGCCCCTGAGGAAGGCGTAGTACTGCGGTAAACCCTGGAGAAGGGCGGAGTAGTGCGGTAAACCCCGGAGAGAGGGGGTAGTAGTGCGGTGAGCCCTGGAGAAAAGGGGTAGCAGTGGGGTGGGCCCTAGAGACAGGTGGCATAACTGAGAAGTCCCAGAGTGGGCACAGAAGTCCCCAGGAGAGGGGCGGCTCTATCGAGAAGGACCCTGAGAGGGGCGACACTATAGAGAAGGCCTAGAGTGGGGCGCAGAGAGCCCTAGGAAAAAGGCAGCACTGGGGAGGTAGCCCCAAGAGAGGGGCAGTATTCTAGAGAGGTCTCAGAGTGGGCACAGAAAGCCCCCAGGAGAAGGGCGGCTTTATCGAGTGTACAGAGGAGGCCCCAGAGAGCGGGCGAGTGTACAGAGGAGGCCCCAGAGAGCGGGCGAGTGTATTCAGGAGGACCCAGAGAGCGGGCGAGTGTATTCGACAGACCAACGTCCATCCCAACTGCGAGGCTTGGGGCGTGGTATAAGGGGTGGTAGGAGCCACACACAGTCCATAAGGCTAGGGTGCCCGGGAAGCACCCATCATACAGGGAGACCCCCGGAGAGTCTGAGAAACCACGGGGACAGAGGTCCCAACTAACCGTGCCCAAGGAGACGTAAGGCAGCCTCCCAACCTTATCTAACATCAAAGACGTGGCGGGCGAGAATCAGAGGGTGCCCTTGGGCTGACTTGGCATGGAGGAAGGGGCCTCAAGGAGATCACGGCCCTCTTGAAGGACCCCGCCCGTGACATACTATTCACAGCACTGCAAATAAAAAGGAACCAGGATGTTTTGAATGACTGGGTGAATTATGTGTAGACAGACAATCCTGGAGCTTGGAGAGTGACATTTGAATGAGATGTTTCTGTTAATCAAACCCCTTCCGGGGATCTGATCCTACTCCTGGAAACTTGGCCGATGTCTTTGTACATCTAGGCTTCTAGAGCTAGGCAGTGGACCGCTGACTCCAGTCCAGATTTCCTGCTCCTGTCACTGCACAGGAAGCAGTGACATGAGGCCCCTGCCTGTAGTGCTGCTGCTCAGAATTTTGCTGGACAATCCCAGGCAATGCCATCATAAACGGGCAAGACTCCCACAATAATTTGATTTCATGAATTTGTTGTGAGCATGTCCAGGAAAATGCTAAAAATATTTTTTAAGTCTCCTCAGCCTTTTCTGCAAATGTTAGTTTTCTTACAGTGAAAAGAACGCTGCGTGTCCTTCTCTGTCTCCTTTTGTACCTGTTTCTCTTACTGCACCCTGGGCGAGAGAATTTCTAAGTACAGAGGGGGCTCATCCCTTCTGGCCTAAGGCATTAAGAATGCATTCAGGTCACTAGCAAAGTTCAGAAGCTAAATGTAGCCCATGAGCTCTGATGGTAAGCCACTAGGGAAATCCTTTATCAACAGACTTTAAATCATAGTTCTTAGTTGGCCCTGAGCAAGCGCTAGGGTCATGTCTACAAGGTGAACTTACAGGCCCTGGCAGTAGTACCTTCAGGAACATTGTGCTGCTCTGCATGAACTGTCTCTTAAACCGGAATGAGTCTAGTCTAGTCTAGTCATGCTTGTCCACTAGTTTGGAGTGGGAGACCTGGCCCTATATCTCATCAGTGCTAATTATCCCACCTAAAGTGCCAAGCGGAAGTGGTTACAGTGCTTCCACTTTTGGAAGCAGCCCACTTGGCGCCCTGCAACGTGCTTGAGGGTGCCCCTACCGTGAATGGCAATTTTAGTGCAAAACTGACTAAAAAGCCCATCACCCTCATCTGTATTTTGGGACTTGTCACTTGTTACTCCATGAAGAAACAGAGGACTTGTTCAACTTCTACTACTGGACCACGTTACCTCAGGATTAATCTCTCGTCACACTTGGACAAGTCAGAGAGCTGCCAATAAAGCACAGTGTAACCAACCCATTATTGCATGTAGTAGACTGAATGAATAAGGATAATGAGGTCTGAGGCAAAGAAATGGCTCATTGCCAAAAAACTAATGTTTTAGCTGCTGTGCAAACATTTGCGGCCTTTGAGTGAATAAATTAACAGAAATGCACATTGGCAAGGAGATTACAATAAAGAATACTTTTGATCACAAGGATCTTTCTTTGATAATGTATGAATTCCACAAGATTTTGTAATTGTTTTTATTAATTTGATTATCAAAGTAAAAATGCCTTCTAACAGGATAAAGAGAAAGCAAATACATCAGCATTAAGCTCCTCTTAACAAGTTTCATTTACTTTTATTAAAATGATTTAGCTACCGCCATTTCACTCCAATAGATATTTTGTTAGGGAAGCCAATCTGAACGTTCATGATAGATTAACTGCATTGAAAATTCCAATTTTTATCAGCTCTAACCCTTGATCTTAATTAACTCCTCCACATCTGTTGCTATGGAAACCAGCAATACAATCAATAAAGTACCAGGGCTAGCTGCATATTTTTGTATAAATTTCCAGAATGGCTTTATTTTTAATTGCCTTTTATTGGCCAGTTCCTGGCCCCAGCAGTAACATTTGCGATACAAAGATGTCACAAATGGATGACATACCAGCTGAGGTTGATGGGGCAAGATCTGTGCTGAGGAGGAAAGATATTACATGATTCTCCCTCTCCCACCCCTCACAACCTCTCTCCAGGTACCATGCTGTTTGCTGTTTGGAGCTGGGAAGTAAGATGAAAGGCAAACAGTAATCCAGGTGGGAGGAGAGGACTTCCCTGCTACATAGCAAAATAGGTTTGGATGAACCCAACCTCCTTACTCCTTTGGGGAGTTTTTACATCTCCTGCAGCCCAAGTATAAAGCAAAGTTGAGGTCACATGGTGCATATTGGAGCATTCCGCAGGCTCCCATCTTTCCCCTTTTGGTTCAACCATCCTTGAGATAAGTGCTCTTGGCACATAGTTATTTTATATGCCTGTAATGAGCAATAACCCTATAGCATTTAATTTATGGAACAATGGCAGGTATTCTTTTACTTTGTACCCAAACTGCCTGGTTTGGCTTTGTGACACAAACAACCTCAGAAGTTCACCAATAATTTATTAATAGACAATCCTGTGTGCTTTATTAGCATTAGAATCTAAGGCTGAGCAATGCTCGTTTAACTTAAGAAATATAAATTAATGACAAACATGGTTATGGAATATCATGTTACACCATGAAAAATAGCTCCTCATAGCAGATTATAGAAAAAACTGTGGGGTTGCTCTGAGGTAGGAAGGGCTAATGGAACTACGTATTGCTAATAATACGTGTGCACTTTAATGTGCAGTAGTCTATTTTACTGTGCATTAGATTGTCACGGCAAAAACAGTGCGAATAAGTTAATATGCAGTAAAATTGGGTTATTGCACATTAAACATCACTAAAAAAAATGTTTTGCTACTATGCATTAGGGAAGCCTAATACACATTTAGTTATTACCTCACATTAGAGGTACTAAGCTTAATGCTCAGTAGCAAAAGTGCATTAATGAACGTGCAGACGAACTCGCTGTCTCCTAATTTAAACAAACCAGTGGCTTGCTTTCTGACAGCATACAAAGGATGAAAGGATTCTTTCCTATGTGGTGAAGAAGCCACAATCACATGCAGCAGAGTGTCAGCACATTGCTGTGTCATTGCCAAAAAGACCAAACCAACCCGTAGGAACATGTGTGTGTCCAATCTACATCTAAATGCAATAAGAACTTGGCCTTAGCTACGAAAGGTCTAGTAATTGCTAGCATAACATTTTCATTCATGTAATCCAAAGAGCTCTACAAAAGTGGCCAGCCATTGACACTGCATATTGTTCAGTGTAACAGGAATATGTGTTTGCACGTGCGGAGTTATGCTAGTATAAATAAGAGTACAAGGTAGTACAGGTGCTATGACATGGCATCTGACAAAGTAGGTTATTGCTTACTGAAAGCTCATGCCTTTCTGAACCAGTCTTGTAAAAGCTACCCTGCCTTACCTTCTGCCTGACTTCAGACTAAGACAGCTAACCACCTCTATGCTCACTACAGTTAGAGCAATAAAACTATCCTGGTACAGTTCTGCTGATAGACAGATACAGTTCCTTATTTAGACAAAGTGAAAATGATGTACTGATCTGGGACAGGATTTGGAACATGCATATCGGAAGA